>NW_024583136.1:11395-41219 GCF_018398535.1 Haplochromis burtoni | reverse complement strand
GTGTGAGGTTAATACAGCCACGGAGTGATGTTGGGGTCGCGGTGGAGCTGTCCGTCCACGTACAGCCGGTCCACAGCGATGACAGCGCGGGAGCCCTTCTGGATGAAGCCGCGTCGGATTGGGAAGAGGACCCTGCGTCGTTCCAAGATCTCTTTGGTACAGGCATTCTGCAGGTTGAAGGACACATACTAGCACTGAAAATACTCCAGTAAAAGTGGAAGTACTGATTCAACTTCTTTACTCGAGTAAAAGTAAAAAAATACTCTGGTATCGATGGTCAATACTAGTGCGACAGGAAGTTCAGTATCTGTATTGGTATGAGCAATACTGGCCCTGTATTTATTTGGTATTGGATAGATACCAAAATCTGTGCAATGCGCACAGCACTACTTTATACTAAACAGTATGAAGGTGAAGTTCAATCAATCAATCAATTTAACCATCATCAGCTTAACTTCAAACTAATTTCTGCTACACTTAATGTAACCTAACTCTGACCATGAGCACCACAGCCACTGTGCACCAGTCCAGCACAATGCTTTGATTTAAATCCATCACATTCCTGCAAGCTAACCAGTTAATTCTGCACTAAACTGCAATTTTTTTCATGTAACCTTTTAATAGCAGCTAGTCTATTTTTGTTGTTTTTTAGCACATTTCACATAATGTCACATGTGTACATGGAACGCCAGGACTGACATAATGAATTCGTTAAATACACCATTAAATAATTAATGAAATGTGGCATTAATTAATTAAAATTGTAAGTAATTAATTAAATCAATATTTATGACACATTTAATTAATTAATTATTGACTCACACTAACCCATAATTTATTGACATAATTAATTAATAACACATTTAAATAGTTATTGACAGTTTAAATTGATTATTTAATGATGCATTTATTTAATTCATTTTGGCACTATTGTCCCCTTCATGTCTCACCTTGAAATCATTTTATCTGTCAGCCTCACCCATCAACCTAAGTGGGCGGGGTTAACGCTGCCATTGCAGCTTCTCTCACATTTGATTGGTTGCCGTGCAAAGTAAGTCAAGACAGGTCGATCCTAGATAATCGATTGCTTGTGTGGACTTGGGGCAGCCAGGTATCCCAGAATGCATTTCAAATCACAGGCAGCAGTGGTGGTGGTGTAGTTTTAAAATACCCCGTTTTTCTGTCACCAACTACACTTTTAATAGTGTTTTAGTGTCGCGGCGTAATCTTCACATGTCTGGTCAGGTTGTCAACATAGAACATGTTTACAAAAGTGCTCAGATGTTTTCAGAGATATCACTAGCTCTGCTAACAGTCAGCATGCAGAGTTTACCGAGCTCACAGCCCCGGTGTTCCAGCTTAACTGCTTTTTGTTTTGTTTTTTAGCTCAACAGGCCCGCAGTTTACCTGCATGCATCCTCCTCCTCACCTGTCAGCTGTTTAACACCTGCTGCTAATTCAAGAAACGCGCCTACGTTACCTGGTGATAGTCACAGTTTAACTGGGCAGCCAGTGCTCGATATAATGCAATGTCGGCACATTTTTCTGCACAAGAAAAGTAAATATAGATTTTTTTCCCCCGAGCGCAGAGCTGCTGGAGCTTGTTTCCCAACAGAGCACTTTATAAGCCAACCCACTTTATCAGCGGCTGATGTCCTTTTTTTTTTTTTTTGATGTCCAATCACCGGCACACAACTTTGAAACCTCACCTGAGTTTTAGCTCTCAGTGGTTAAACGCTGGACTTCATTCACTCAGGTTCTGTCTGTCAGGTCACGTTTACTTCGCTGTTTTATTTACAACTGAGCAAATCGGTTTGGCTGAGGTTAAAGTTACGTTTCATGACTGCATAGTTTTACAGACCTTTAATGGTTCACTGGCACATGTGTTAGACTGAACTATTCGCTTTTCTTTATCTGGTGTGTTTTGGATTTAACAGTGAATTTTGAGATTAAACTGACTTTTAAAATGTTTTTATACAAAGAGGAAAGAGAAGGCGCTTCGAACAGCATGTTCATCATGAAGTCTGCAACCTGGACAGAAATATTATATCATCTGTTTTTTAATAGTTATTCAACTGTATTCTAAGCACCAGCTGTCTGTTAGAATTTTTAGAGTTTACTTAACTAAAAATAAACGAGGTTAACATACAATTCGTGTGATTTTTTTTCCTGATTTTCTTTTTCGGTCATGTTATGTTTAACTGTCAAAGGATTATTAGAAACTATAAAACACATCGTGCAGACTTCTGGAGGTTAGAAGAAAACTAATACTGCTCATGAAGGAGACTAAAGGCAGGAAGGTGTCCTTTAAAACTAAACATGTTAATAGGACCTCCCTATTTATATCATAGTTTATGACATAGCACGTGTATTTCAGTAATAGCCTGCTGATTTCAGTGTAGTGGTGAACAGTCGCACAGCTCACGTAGCCGTTATCTGTGATACTCCTTAACTATAATTTATCCAAGTTAACTTCAGTTAACCATTCTGACAGTTATTTTGCAATGACAAACATAAACGCTCATGTCGTCTGTAGGTTTTCGCAGTGCCAGCTGTTTAAATTACCTGTGCTTATGCAGTAACCATGGTAACCACAGACTCTGAGCAGCTGGACGCAGGTCAGACAACAATTTTACATATATGATCTTAAAACAGGACACAGCCACTATGCGTGCTGGCCTCATATCAAATGTGTACATAGACTGAGTCTATGTTTGACGTTTGTTTTCTATCTAATCTTCCTCTCAAACACTTAAACAGCAGCGAGTCTGCAGCTGAGGGAATACAAACTCAAATTGTCGGAACAGGTTTGATTGTTTCTTGCGTGTATTAATTTGGTGATTTATCAAATGTATAAATGTTATTCTAATCTGCTGCTGAGTCTCTTACGCTGATGAAAATGGAGGTAACACAGATCATGAACATCTGTTCAACCAATCACATTCATTCCACTTTGATATGATCCGTGAATTATTCGTAGATGACTGTTAGATTAGTTTGATGCTGCCGACACTTTCATATGACCAAGCTGGGAAACTCTGTGTTAAATCAGAGAGCAGAAGATATCGTGCTGACCTGGCTCCATGGTGTACAGGGCCGTTTACCCTCATGATTAATATTTGCAATAAAAATACCAGCTGAACATCATGAAGTCTGTGTTTCATATGTCGAACAACCTTTGTACAGTTAAACCTAGTAGTTACTACATGACAGAAAACCAATGTTATCTCTTTTAATAAAGTTTATGCGTTTATACACAGGTCATGCTGATTATTGAACAAAAACCCAAAGATCAGATGTGAATCAGATTTATTTGCTCTCCCTCCTCCTTAAACATGTTTTTAATGTTAGTTATAATTCAGAATTGGCGACTGAAACAGATATGACACATACGAACATCAGGAAATAAAAACCCGATAAATATAACCTCAGTAAATGAAGTCAGTGTATGGCAGCTGACTACCGGGACCTGCATTTTGTCGGCGGTAATAACAGCTTGATTGCTTACAAATCAAGCGGGTCTATCCCACGCTTTGCCGTGAGACTGGGCAGACATCTCCAAAATTATCGAAGCACTTTTGCAAAGAGGCTGTATCTTGACAAACCAACCAGATATCTGAAGATTAAACCACTACATTCTCGGCTAAAAAATATTAAAGCGGTATTTGGTGACACACAAACAGGGTTTTTCAAAGTACAGTTCTGTTAGTTTCAACATGCTGGTTCTTGTGTGCTAAAAACAATGGCCACCAGGCCAAAGCAATGGTTTTTACTGGATCAGTGTTAACCCCGCCCCCTGAGTTTGATGGGTGAGGTTGACAGATAAAATAAATTCGTGGTGAGACCTGAAGGACTCAATAGTGCCAAAATGAATTAAATATATACACCATTAAATAATTATTTAAATGTGTCAATAATTAATTAAAATGTGAAATAAATAAATAATTAAATCTGTCAAAAATATTTATTTAATTAATTATCTCCCATTTTAATTAATTATTTACAATTGTAATTAATTATTGCCACATTTAATTAATTATTTAATGGTGTATTTAATTAATTCATTATGGCAGTCCTGGCGTTCCATATGTGCAGACCCAATATCTGATTTAAAAACGTGAGGACTTATATTTAAGCTTTAAATTGCCAGTTATCAAACACCAATGAGCAGTCCTTATCTTTAAATATAAATTCTCTTCCTCATCTCCTGTCCTGTCTTTACCTTTGTGAAAAACTGCTGGTATACCTTTAGCCAGCAGACAAACTGTAGGCCCAAACAGTTTGTGTTTGCTGAGCTGATAGAAACGCGGAATTTAAAGTTACCTGCAACTTAAAAAACATGACTCCCTTTATGCTTCTCTCACTACTCATTTGTAGCACTACCTAGATGCTTTATATAAGTATGGTAACTGTAACTTATAGACATCTGCACTCGTTTTGGTGTTGTGCCTAAAAACAAAACAACAACAACAACCAACTTTAACCCCTGTATAGGGCACATGGTTTTGTCTCTTTAATCACTTTTGATGCAAAATGTCTTGACAATTAATACACAATTAATATTGTCTTCCAAGTGTTAATTTTTAGGCTCAAATCAGTTTGATGTACAAAGGCTAGCAGTGACATGAAAAAACTCTCCTCAGAGCCTATTTTGAAAATGTAGGGAGTAAAAAGTACAGACTTTTGGGATGCTGGTTTAGCTTAGTGCATTGAGCGGGTCAGCACATGCCATATGGTTGAGAGCGGCTGGCCCGAGTTTTAGTCTGACCCGCAGCTCTTTGCTGCATGTCTTGCCCTCTTCATCTGCCCCTACCTGTCCTCTCTTCACTGTATCTATCGAATAAAGTTGAAAAAGGCTCCCAAAAAATAGAGTACAGATATATTCTTTAAAATGTAGAGATTAAAAGTTCTCAAAAAATAATTAAAATGGTAAATGGCCTGTATTTGTATAGCGCTTTACTTAGTCCCTATGGACCCCAATGCGCTTCACACTACATTCGGTCACCCACACATCCACATACTGGTGATGGCAGCTACATTGTAGCCACAGCTGCCCTGGGGCGCACTGACAGAGGCGAGGCTGCCAGACACTGGCGCCACCGGGCCCTCTGACCACCACCAGTCGGCAACTGGTGACGTATCTTGGCCAAGGACACAACGACCGAGATTGTCGGAAACGGGGCTCGAACCGGCAACCTTCCGATTACAAGACAACCTGCCAACTCTTGAGCCACGATCGCCATTTACTCAAGTAAAGTAAAGATACCTGAAAGTTCTCCCTATCATTTGTATATGCACTTCTTTACTTCCTTCCTCTGCTTAAACTATAATGGGCAGCTAGCAACTCATCGTGGTTCTGCCATCCTCATGCTCTACTAGACAATTGAAATTTTGTTATGAGTGCATCTTGTTAGAAGGGCATGACATTGAGAAGGACCACTTCTGAAACAATCCAGCAGAATAAACACATTCTCTTCACACTTTTTTACATTAACTCCTGATTTCAACCTGGATGAGCTGAAATACTATGTTTATTCGTCCCATTAGCAAATATTACAATGGAGAAGAAAAAGACAAAAAATGGAGCTGCATCCTCATCAAAACACCCTCAATGACTGGACTCATTCACCAATTTGCCAACCCAGACAAAATCAACCTCTTCATCTGAGGTTAGCGACACATTATTTCTTGAGATCAAAAGCTATCAGTGCTGATGCCAGTTTGTTAAACTGTTGCACAACGAACACCTGGTCCTCATAAGAAAGCAAGTTATTAAAAAAAACCGGAATGCAATAATCTCTGTTGACAAACTATATTGAAGGACAATTTTTAAACAGATGAAGCCTTCTTGGCTCTGCTAAAAAAGACAATGTCGTGAAAAGAAAAAAGAAACAATGTGTAGATGATCACATACTACTAGTGGTGGCCAAATGATGCTTTCTGAAGCATTGAAAAAGGGTTCATTACTCAAAGCTTTTACACAGTCCTCTTTGGTGCCATCTGCTGGACAAAAATATGAAGAGCTGCTTGAATCTACAGCTTGCAATCAACGACTTTGTTACAATTGCCCACTCAAGAGAGCTGAGTTGACAACTTCTGTATAATATCACGTGACAGTTCTGTCTGATATCGGGATACTGTTTATGTTATGTCTGTTTCACTATGAAATAATTTTGATGAATGAACCTTCCTTGTTTAAAACATGTACCATGGTATGGTCTCTCTTTGATTGTGACATTATGTATAATAATTTACAAGAGACTGTTACAATAGGTTGGGAGTGTGCTGTGATGTCCTGCCTCCATGTGGTTATGTAATTATCCAGTGGTCAGGTACATTTGATATAATCTATTATAACTTTTATGTGTAGTGTATTTCTTATGTATGTTTGTGACCTGTGAGCAGGATTTGTAATGAACTGGTAAAATAAAAACACAAAACATATAAAGTTATTCTATTTGTTTGTTTTTTATTTAGGAATAGGCAGAAAGTCCTCTCTTCCTCGCTGGCTCCATGACATCTCGCACACTGGTTCACCATCTCTCGCACAGAATCATCACAAAACGTACCAAAGATCCCACCAATGATTTACTTCATTAAACCATTGAATCAGGTACTGAAAGCAGTGACGTGACTCGGGTTAGATGAACCAAGCCTCAGCATAGTGCTTCTCAAGCACTGTGTTGTTTTTCTAATAGAGGCACCAGCGCTTCAGCTTCAAACTGAAAACAGAAAACTGTTTGTTAGCCTCTTACTTACTTTTTTGTTTTTTGATGATGCATTAAAAGACCATATTTCACTGAGAACAAGTGATTCTGACGTGTACAGTGGTCCCTCGTTTATCGCGGTAGTTACGTTCTAAAAATAACCCGCAATAAGTGAAATCCACAAAGTAGCCAGCTGTATTTTTACAATTATTATAGATGTTTTAAGGCTGTAAAACCCCTCATTACACACTTTATACACTTTTCTCAGACAGGCATGAACATTTTCACACTTTTCTCTCTTGTTTAAACTCTCAAAGTTCAAACCTTCGTACACTCAAAAAAATCTGTTGTTGAATGATGTTGAATTTAATCATGGCACCTTTTTCCACGTGATTTAACCAAGTACAATAACCCATTTTTGACCATGGCAAACCAATGCATTTGGCATTTGGTGGTTTAATGTAATCAGATTACATTGGATCAACATAGTATACTTGCATTGACTTGAAGTGATTTATTGAAGTATGTAAAGCAAAATCTGTTTTAATTCATTTTACACAAGTTAAACACTTCAGGAAAACACAATCTTGTTGTTTGAACAACTACTTTGTTAATCAAGGCAATTACTGCTAGTCTTGCTTAATGAACCAATATTGGAGTTGATGATTTCATAGAGATAAACAATCATCTGCACTTACATTCATGGATAATTTAGAATGACCAATTAAGCTCACTCTAATAACCCACTGCAAACCAACCAGATTGTGGATTTGAACCCATGCCCTTCTTGCTAAGAGGCAACAGCACTAACCATCACACCACCAAACCAAATCCAGGCTTATCAAAACTAGGAAACCTATGATTACAAGGCTTGATGCAGAATTTTCTGTACATTTTTGTCCTTGAGAGGTTAAACCACAATAAATAGCGATAGCATACACGTGGTGTGGTGTAGTTGTCTGCCTCTTAAAATTCCAGCCATTTTCCTGCAGTTTGACGTCTAATGTGATCTTGTAAATTTTGTGAGTCCAGGCAACTAACCACTCTTACTAGATTGTATCATGTCACCTCAACAAGAACAAATTAAGTTGCTGAATTTCATGCAGATGCTACATGATTTAATTATGTTCACCATAGAAACATGAAATTATTTAGTTCAAATTACAAGTTTGAATCTTGTACATGTAACAACCACCCAATTTCATTTTTTTTGAGTGTAAAAACACAAGTCCAGTATTATAGAATGAAACCAAAGGCACCTGCAGGTCCCTTTGACAGTGCAAAAGTTTCATCAACATTGTTGTTTGTTGGGGAGAAAACATATAAACGTACAGTACAGCACTTCAGAATCACACTGCTAGCAATCGAAGATCTATGTAAATCTTACAAGCTGAACACATTCTGTAGTGTACAGGAGACACGGCATGAGACTGACTGACAATGGTCTACAGCCAATCAGGAAGCAGAACAAAATGCGCTGTAAATGAAAAAAAAACAAAGAAAGAAAACATGCAAAATTGCACAAAAAAATCCACGAAACAGCGAGGCTGTGAAAAGTGGACCGCGTTATTGTGAGAGACCGCTGTACTCCCTGAGAATTTATAATAGCAGTTAATGTAGTGAAATGACACTGTTCTTGTTTAAACATGTTCATTTTGTCATTTTGAGTATAATTTGAAATTCTTAGCTCAAACTGAATAAAAGCTGTTTGAATTACATCTATCTATATGATGATGCACAAAAACAACGTATTTCACTGAGAACCAGCAGATTTTGAGGTGTATGCAATAGCCAACGTAATTGCGATTAATGTGTTGAAATGAAAATTAAAGAGTACATTTTGTCATTTTGAATATGATTTCAAACTTTTAGCTCAAACTGCTGGAAAACCTGTTTGCCCATAATCATTGTCATATCTACTATAGTTTACATTTATGAAATAACTGTTTGTCAGACTATAGTCCCTGGTTTTTGGGCTCCTATTATCCAATTACATACATTTCAGTGTAATAGTACTCAACTGTAACCACTGTTGCTACCATGATATTATGTGAATATTAACCGTTTATTACTTTGGTAACTGAACATAGCCATCCATCCATCCATCCATCCATCCATCCATCCATCCATTCACTTCCGCTTATCCTTTTCAGGGTCGCGGGGGGCGCTGGAGCCTATCCCAGCTGTCATAGGGCGAAAGGCGGGGTACACCCTGGACAGGTCGCCAGTCTGTCGCAGGGCTAACTGAACATAACTGACTAAATTCACCTCTACAGTGCCCCAGGGCAGCTGTGGCTACAATGTAGCTGCCATCACCAGTGTGTGAATGTGTGTGTGAATGGGTGGATGACTGAATGTAGTGTGAAGCGCTTTGGGGTCCTTAGGGACTAGAAAAGCGCTATACAAATGCAGGCCATTTACCATTTCACCAGGTTCATCACATCAGGGCCAAAAACACCAACAGAGACATATTGTAGCCAAATTCGAATGCTTCAAACAAAAGGAATTCATAAAAAGTGGGAGGGACATGAAAGGATCTACATATTAGATGAATGACCAGTGTCCAAAAGAAATCCAAGAATAGCAAAAGAAACTTCTTCCACTCCTCAAACAGTTTTGAGGAAAAGGGAAAATGTATATATACGTGTGTGCATGTGTGTATGTGCAAAAGAAAGAAAAAAAATCTATATGGATGTCATCATGTGAACGTGTGTGTTAAAAGGGTGGGTTTGGAATTGTTTAGTGTTATTATTATCCGGTCAGGACTGAGCTGTTCAGGACTGCGCTCTTCTGGACAGAGATCTCCGATGTTGTTTGTGAGATCTGCTGGAGCCACTCGCCTCTAGCTTGGGAGTCACCACACCGAGTGCTCCAGTTACCACTGGGACTACTGTTACCTTCATCCTCCACATCTTCTTGAACTCTTCTCTGAGCTCTTGGTATTTCTCAAGCTTCTTGTGTTCCTTCCTCCCGATGTTGCTGTCATTTGCTACATCTATCACTATGGCTGTCTTCTTCTGTTTGTCTACCACCACTATGTCCGGTTGGTTAGCCACCACCATTTTGTCCGTCTGTATCTGGAAGTCCCACAGGATCTTAGCTCGGTCATTCTCCACCACCCTTGGGGGCATCTCCCATTTTGACCTCGGGACTTCCAGGCCATACTCAGCACAGATGTTCCTGTACACTATGCCGGCCACTTGGTTATGGCGTTCCATGCCTGCTAGCATCTTGCACCCTGCTGTTATGTGCTGGATTGTCTCAGGGGCACCTTTACACAGCCTGGTGTCTTGCCTGGTGTGATAGACCCTAGCTTCTATGGATCGTGCGCTCAGAGCTTGTTCTTGTGCTGCCATGATTAGTGCCTCTGTGCTGTCTTTCAGTCCAGCCTTGTCCAGCCACTGGTAGGATTTCTGGATATCAGCCACTTCCTCTATCTGCCAGTGGTACATACCATGCAGGGGCCTTGCCTTCCATGGTGGTTTCTCCTCTTCCTCAGGTTTCCACTACCTGAGGTATTCACTGGGCATACGGTCGGTTGGGGCCATCTTCCTGATGTATTCTTGGATGTTCGTTGTCTCATCCTGGACTGAGGTGTTGACACTCACCAGTCCCCGGCCTCCTTCCTTCCGCTTAGCGTACAGCCTCAGGGTGCTGGACTTGGGGTGAAACCCTCATGCATGGTCAGGAGCTTCCTTGCAGGGTACCTGATCACAGGCAGGGCATAGGTGTTGATAGCCAGGATCTTGTTATTACCGCTCAGCTGACTCCTCAGAATTTGCCTGACCCACCTCCTGTCATCCATGTACAGTGGGTGGCTTACAACTGCTCCATTCCACAGTTGGTATCCGTAGCCGGTCTTGTCAGTGATCTCACTGAGGGGGTTCAGGCCTATGCAGAACAGCAGTGGGGACAGAGCATTTCCTTGGTAGATCCTGCACTTGATGCTAATGAACTAAAGACCCAGACAGAGTTTTAATTGATTTGGAAGCCTGATTAGGCTTAAAATTTTCCTTTTTGCTAAAGCATATAGTTAGGGCTGGACCAGGGGACCCTGAATCCTCCCTTAGTTATGCTGCAATAGGTGTAGGCTGCTGGGGGATTCCCATGATGCACTGGGTGTTTCTTCTTCACTCACTACAGTGGCTTGCAAAAGTATTCGGCCCCCTTGAACTTTTCCACATTTTGTCACATTACAGCCACAAGACCAACACAAAGTGGTGCACACGTGAGAAGTGGAACGAAAATCAGACATGATTCCAAACATTTTTTACAAATAAATAACTGCAAAGTGGGGTGTGCGTAATTATTCAGCCCCCTTTGGTCTGAGTGCAGTCAGTTGCACATAGACGTTGCCTGATGAGTGCTAATGACTAAATAGAGTGCACCTGTGTGTAATCTAATGTCAGTACAGATACAGCTGCTCTGTGACGGCCTCAGAGGTTGTCTAAGAGAATATTGGCAGCAACGACACCATGAAGTCCAAAGAACACACCAGACAGGTCAGGGATAAAGTTATTTAAATTTAAAGCAAGCTTAGGCTACAAAAAGATTTCCCAAGCCTTGAACATCCCACGGAGCGCTGTTCAAGCAATCATCCAGAAATGGAAGGAGTATGGCACAACTGTAAACCTACCAAGACAAGGCCGTCCACCTAAACTCACAGGCCGAACAAGGAGAGCGCTGATCAGAAATGCAGCCAAGAGGCTCATGGTGACTCTGGACGAGCTGCAGAGATCTACAGCTCAGGTGGGGGAATCTGTCCACAGGACAACTATTAGTCGTGCACTGCACAAAGTTGGCCTTTATGGAAGAGTGGCAAGAAGAAAGCCATTGTTAACAGGAAACCATAAGAAGTCCCGTTTGCAGTTTGCCACAAGCCATGTGGGGGACACAGCAAACATGTGGAAGAAGGTGCTCTGGTCAGATGAGACCAAAACCTTAGACTAAGGCGCATTGGTTTCATTGATTCCTGCAAAAGCCTAACTTTTTACCTGAAATTGCATGTGATTACAGGGTAATTGCACCTTAGTTGTGGGTCTTAGTGTGCAATTGCTTGATTGTTTCCAGCAAAAACACGACTTCTTATTAACATGTTACTTTAGGTTGAAGTTGTAAAATGTTGCTTTTTTTGTTTCTTTCTTTGTTTTTTGTTCATCCTAGTCATAAAAAGGAAGAGAACATTTTTGAATCTTTTGTTTTTAGAGCTTGCGAGTGCAACTGAACTGGATGAATTTTACTAAAAGTTAAAGAGCCAGCAGCTTGAATTTGCTTTCCTTATATTTTTTATTTCTTACTGTAAACTGGTGACAGAGCAGTGAAACTTTGTTATTTGAAATGTAAAAAATTTCAGATAACAACAACAAACAAATAACAATAATCTGCTTAAAGCAACATTAGTAACTGTGGCCATCTCATAAATCCCAGTTTTCCACCGACACTAAGGCTAGATCCATACATACATAAAATTTTTAATTAGGATTTTCAGCTTTTGTTATGAAAAATATCTCTGTTTCTGTCTGTGTATCTCTCTGAACCAGATCTGAACTGTAAAGAAGTTATTTAAAGATAAATAATGCCAAAGCAGATAACAGATTTAGTATCACTGCATAACTTTATAGCTCTAATAAAGGCAAAATGCTAAAAATGAGAATTTATGGTGTTAGAATATCAGACAGTCTTTCATGGTAATACTCGTAATTTTCTTTGCAGTCCTCCCACAGATTCAGAGGCTGATCCTCATTCTCAACAAATGTATCCCAGGTGTAAGAGAAATCTAGAGGCTTCATCATCCTCAGTTTACAGCCTGCAGCGTGCAGGGTCCTCAGCCCAGCCTGGATCTCTCCTTCCTCCCACTCAAACAGCCGAGCAGCAAAGATATTCAACTTAAGATTTTTCCGGTCCTTCAATAGTTCAGCTATCTTTGTAGCACAAGTTGAACAGGGACTGGAGGACACGTACCTGGAAAAAAACAAGGCAGAATTCAAATTAAAATACATTTCTTTTTACTTGTCAGTATACAGCAAAATCTAATTTATGTCACTGGATGCTTTTATTGTATCTAGTTTGATTGTCTCATAGTCTGAGAACAAATGATATACCAGACGAACAGTGTGGGGCTCAGACATATTCCACATTTTACACAGGTACACAGGAGTCTCACACTGAACTGTCCACCCAGGCCACCATCTGGTATGGAGCAGAATTTTGCTTTAAAAAAGGCAGGAAAAAAACACCTTTTAGATGTTGCAGCCTTTTACATACAATGAATGCCTTTTGTGATAAAGCTTCAAGGTATTTATGTCTCCTCTCAAGCTCAAATGAGGGATCTGCTGCTTGTTAATCAAACATGTAAACCAGTATTCTATGGAGCCAAACCAAATAGAAGGTGGCCTGATAGAGTTGTCTTTTTGAGTTCTTTTGCAGTGTTTCAGTGAGATCAATTTTAACATCCATTTTGCTGAGGTTTCAAATACTGCAGATGCCTTCACCTTTTGCGTGTTTACCCATCTTGTCTAATGAAACAGCCTAGCTGAGCAGGTTCAGGCTCAGTGCGCACTGAAAACTATTTGATTGGATAAATGTAATAACTTCAACCAGCTGTTCTGTTAACAACCCATGTTCATTTTCATTAATAGTTTTAACTAATAGTTTTAATTCCCCCTGTCATTATTGTATGTATGATTTTTGCCTTGAAGGGTGAAACTAGAGGTGAGTGGGTCTAAAATGGAGACTTCTGACCTGACTGAAACAAGAAATAAGTTTTGACTAAACTGCCACGTTCTCAAGACCACACGATACTTTAAACAAATATTGTACCAGGTGACTGTATATTTGACTGCAGGGTTGCAATGTGGCAAACACTGAGCGAAGAAGGCCTCCTCAGCATGAGTCCCAGCATGTTCATCCTCCAGGTAGCCTCTTAGCAGTCCATCTGATGTGTTTCCTTTATCCACCAAGTAACAAAGTAAGGTCTTGTTGCGTCCTGAAGAGTATTCAACATTCTTGAACTGGAACTTATAGATAAAAGGATCTATCCTGTCCCTGTATAAAACAGAATAAGTGAAAAAAAAACATTTGCTGACATAATATTTTATACATACACAGTTAAAGATGCATTTTTCAATCTCGTAGAGAAAGAAACAAAATGGTCTTATATATAGTCAAAAACGGGGGCGCTAGTGAGCCCCGAATGGAGTAGACATGGTTCTGTGGAGCTCCTCATACTCTCTTCACATTTTGGACTTTATTGCCTTATCTCTCAGAATTCCTGATTTCACTGAAGAATACTTGTTTCCTAACTCAAACAGGATGCCCAAATCAAAAGCTAAAAAGCTAAAAAGCAGGATAAGCCTCTGAACAGGACCAACACCGCTCCCCCTGAACCAGTCGACGAAGCTGAGCTAACCTCGGAGCCTGCTAAAGACGTGGACAATGGTGATAAAAGTTTTTTCAAGGTTCTTTCTGAAATTCAGAAAATAAATATCATGATGACTGAAAGGTTTGACAGTCTTGAAGTGTCTCTTGCTATATCACAGGCATCTTAGACGAGTATCTGCGGTCGGCTACAGGAGGTTGAAAACGCTAGCTCTGATCACCACCATCGTCTTTCCCTTGTTGAGAAAACATGTTTAAAATTACAAGCGGATAACGAGGCGATCATCATCCCCGGGTAACTATAGCGTGGATTCATCGCGTTCAAGTGAGAGAGAAGACACTACAGCTTGCTTGGGAGCAGTTTCCCTTGAACTTTAATGGCAAGGCGATTCACATCCTCCCTGACTTCCCGACGAAGGTGGTGAAACAGCGACAGGTCTTCCAGGACGTGCGTAAACGCCTAATGGATGCTGAAGCTCGGTGTAGTTTCTACTATCCAGCGCGTTTACGGGTAACGCATGGCTCCCTGGTCAAGGCGTTCACCACGCCCCGTGAGGCTGAGGATTTTTTGGGAACTATACAGGAAGGCATCTCTGATATCTCATTTGAAACTCATTGCATCGGGATGTATGTGACTATTTCATTTTTCTCTCAACTATGTTGGCATTGAGGGTATATATATATTTTTTCTTTTTTTGTGGGGGGAGGTTGGAAAGCTCGTCACCTTGGACCGTTTAGTTCGTAATGGTCATGTGGACCCTCTGTGAGTATGCGGGGTTTTTTCTTTGTCTGGGAAAGTGGGATGGGGGGAAGAGGGTTATGTTTTTTGTGTTGTCGGTATGTTGTACTTATTAATGTTATACAAGGGCAATTCATGTGTACACTGCTATTTATTATTTCTGGAGTGAATCCTAATTCATCATCGCTAAGTGGTGGCATTAGATTTGTGAGCTGGAATGTGCGAGGAATGGGGCATGTGCACAAATGAGCTAAGGTTTTTTCTCGCTTGAAATCGCTAGCTGCTGATGTTGTGTATCTTCAGGAATCTCATATGAAACAGACTAAAGAGAGGTTGCTCAGGTGCTCCTGGACTAATCATATTTTTCAGTCGACATTCTCCAGTAAAGCCCGAGGAGTGGCTATATTGATCCGTAGAACAGTCCCATTTAGACATGAGTCCACGGTTAGTTAGTTAGTGATCCGAATGGTCGATTTGTTCTGGTGACAGGCCATATTCATGCAACCCATGTTACTTTATTGAATTTATATGGTCCTAATTTTGATAGCCCAGCTTTCTTTTAACAAATATTTAATTTGTTACCTAGTCTCGCTGATACTCATGTAATTTTAGGAGGCGATTTTAATTGTGTACTTGATAAACACTTGGATAGATTCTACTCAAACCTCCCAGTTGATTAACGCTTTGACTGTTCTGAATAATATGTTGAGTTCTACTAACCTAGTTGATGTTTGGAGACTGTGTAACCCTACTGGTAGAGATTACTCTTATTTTTCACAAGTGCACAAATCGTGCTCCAGAATAGATTATTTTTTGCTTGATTCTAAATTGATGTCTAAAGTTGTATGCTCAACTTATCACAACATCTTGATCTCGGATCACTCTCAAACCACTTCTGTGGAACAAAACAACAGGGTAACTGGCGTTTTCACCCGTCACTCCTGTCTGAGACATTCTTTTGCCAATTTATGACAACTAAAATATCAGAATTCTTGGAAACAAGACGTTTCTGATTCGATTTTATGGGAAACATTTAAAGTGGTAATGCAAGGAGATTTCTTTTGAAACTTCGAGGAAAAAAAGAATGCCGGAAACGCCTGTTAGAAATAGAAATTGAATTAACACAGTTAGAACAGGACCACAAGGCCTCGTCTTGTCCCTCTTTGTTTCAAGACATCATTAAAAGGAAGTTTGAGTATAACACAATTTTATCTAGTCAAATAACAAATCAGCTATTTAGGATCAGACAGAAGCATTTTGAGTTTGGAGATAAACCCCATAAGCTTCTTTCTCTGCAGCTGAGAGGCCTTAAATCAAGATCAGGCGAAATTTTAATCAGCCCTAAAGCTATTAATGAGTGATTTAGAGAATATTATGAAGAGCTCTATATGTTGAAATCTTGGGGCAATATTTCTGATTGGTTAAGAAAATGAATGACGCTGCACTAGAGGCTTTAAACTCAGAAATTACTATTGAAGAAGTTTCAAAAGCTATTAAGTCATTCCCCAATGGAAAGTCCCCAGGCCCAGATGGGTTTGGCATTGAATTGTATAAAAAATACTCTGAAAAGGTGGTCCCGCTTTTATTGAGAATGTTTGAGCATTCTTTCCATACTCAAGCATTTCCCCGTACGCTATATGAAGCTAATATTTCTTTGTTATTGAAAGAAGGAAAGGATGAAACACTAATGACGAAACATTTCTCCCACAAAACGCTATGTCCAGATGAACAGAATCAACTTTTGGAGATTTGCTTCCCTGGATGATTGAGAATGCATCAAGATGTTGTCTGTTGTTTTTTTAGTGTCTTTTTTTTCCTTATATCAAAAAATCCCAATAAACATACTTAAAAAAACGTCAAAAACAAGAGACGAAAGGCTCACTGGTTTTTTGTATTTTTTTTTTTAATCAGTTTTGTAGGAGAAAAACGTAAAAGTGGACACTTTCTTTAATTATTGTAAGCGACTTGTAATGAGATTAGCCTGGTACATGAGGTTATAAAAGTCGGAATAGGCTTTCTTGTTTTGTATCCAAAACATCTGAAGCTTGAAATAAAACTTGAGTTTCTTTTTTTGACCTTTTTAACTTCTTTGTGAAAACAGGTTGCTTTTTGACCAGTGACTGTATAAAAGATGAATGACATGGTTCCACTTCCAACAACTGCACAGAAATGAAACCAAAATTTCCTGTTTGTGCAGGCTGCCATGTTGCACATTTGGAGCCAGATTCTGCACAGCAGTGACTTCAGGTAGAGTCACTGCGTCAAACCCCAACCACAAACCTCAGCTCTACTTTAAAGATGGCACCATACCACTTTTTTATGTCTGATACTGATATCATAATTTTTGGATTTTTGCCGATACCGATATGAATCTGATACAGTCTTTTATAATCAATGAAACTGTTTTTTTAATGTTTTACTCCATTTTGTATAGGGTCATACTCAAGTTTGAAAAAACAAAACACTAAAGCTATTCTAGGTTATACCCATATCCAAATAATACACTGGACCCAAAATATTTCGCAGTTCAGCAATACTGATCTTTCTGTTTAAACTTTTAGCAGAACTTTAAATCTAAGTATTTAAAGAAATATTCAGAAAGTAACATAAAATACAATTTTATGCAGATTTCAAAAACTTTTTGGTTCTGAAAAAAAGAAGTGCAATACTAGGACAAAATAAAGTTAGTATTCAACAACTTAAAAAATTGACCCTTCTATACTTTAAGCTGAACATAAATAGATTTCCAGAGTGGAAAGCAGTGCAAATAAATGCAAACACAGCTTCACGATACTCATCTGTTATCAGGATGGATGTCAGTGTAAGCTGTTTCTATCACGTTTAACCTGAGAAAGAATTTCATGTAATTTCTATACAACACTTAACAAATGTATGACAAAAGTGTTTTTCATAGTTTTTTTTTCCGAATCACCAAACTGTTTAGCCATGTGTCGTTCCAAGGTAGGTATCCCTGATAGAAACCATTTCTCTTGCGTTGGGAGCACATGCTGGGCGCTCCAAATCACGGACAAACAGTATCCCACATTCTTGATTTTTAGTTCACAAACACTTCTTATAATGACTACCTACTCCTGAAACTTTGGAGGTTTTAGTTACAGGAGGATAAAAACTAATTATCAGGCAAAATGTCCTTCATTTGTTAGAATAATCCCCTACAATACCACGTGAGAACAATAAATATATAATTTTCTGCTGTAACCCTCAAACTGAATGGTAATGTAACCACACTCACTTTTCACTTTTTCAAAAAACTAAAACATCACTACTTCCATGTCTAATTGTGTGTAATGGAGGCGGAGTAAACTGGATCTCTGTGCCCAGCAAATGCTCGTGACACAGGGGTAACTTATCTTGTCGGGGATACCTACCTTAGCACAACACTTGGTTTGGCAGCGTGTAGCAAGGCTCCAGATGCTTACAGTGTGAACTCCAGACTGCCCGACAGGTCTCATACACAGCAGCTGCTCTGTCACGTGACGCATACTGCTCCAACGTGCTAAGGTTGGCCTGGCCTATGCATTGTTGCAAGTTTTGTGAGATGCTTTTGTGTTATTTAATGGATCGGATTACTTTTCTCCCCGATATCCGACAAGTAATTTAGGTCAGATTAAGACCGATACCGATAGTGTATATCGGATCGGTCCATCTCTAGTTTACTGTGACTGACAGCTTGCTAAATTAAGATAAATACAACCACGTTGCTATAATTAAAAAGACATATGCCTTAACAGCTTATAGTTGATCAGTTTGTTGCTCCTATCATTAAGAACTTTGCTAGATTAACCGTTTAGCATGCACACAGTGTTAGAGGCTTGTGCTAGCTAGTTAGCAATGCTTCACACCTGTGTTACTCTTGTAGTCTATATAGTCGAATGATTCGGCACTCCTATTTTAGACTGAGATGACATCAGCTGCCCACTGCACAGAGGCCCAGAGGAAGTGTTAATGTCAGAAATATCTGAAAATTAAATGTTGTCCTTTAGGATTTTAACTAAGACTGAGGATCAGACCCATTTTGCACTCACAGGTCACTCTACAGCCTGGTAACATGGGAACTTTAAATAAAATGTTCAATGTAAAAACATAGCAGCAGGTTTCATATAAGTGTAATTAGATCTTTTTATTTGTTAACAGGATCCAGAGTCCATATTATTATCTAAAGATACATTCACCCTGAACAAAGATGGGTGAAGAAGACCATCAGGAACAAGCTGTTCCCACTAATATGGAGGAGGCGGTGTTTATGAAGCTAGACAACAGGGGGCGATAAAGACATTTTGGCTTAATTTTTGGGGAGTTGTTAGGTCATCGGTGTTTTACATGGATGTTTTACATGTTCTAAAGTCATTGTTTTTTCCGAAAGCTGAATTTAACACATGGGCATTTTCTGCCTGTAGGACAAAACCATGCATGACAAGTATTGTCCCAGATTGGTGGGAGATATCATCATCCATGGAAAATCAGATTAGATCAAGGCAACACAGAGAGAAGTTAGCCAACTATCAGAACTGCAGAAAACTGCGATGACGAAAGGAATACCTACAAAATATCCTGTCAGTGGCCGGAGAACTATATGAAAAAACCCCCACCAAGGTTGGAGATGGAGCAATACTGGAAGAGTATATGGGAGATGGACAGAACGCATAACATGCTCAGTGGCTAGTAGAGCTAACACCACGCAGACCACAGCAAAATGAACATGTTACAGTAACAGACATCTAAGAAAGAGTCGCAGAAAAAACAGACAGAAAAACTGTGTAAGATGCATTTATTTTAAAATAAATTTGTCAAAGGGGTAACCTACCCTGTAATTATTTCAAAAGGAGGTAGTTCCATTGGCTCCAACTGAAAATCTCCAGTATGGCAACTGGTGGTTGCTGCTTCAGCTGATGCAACTTCTCTATTATCCACAGTTTCCTGTTCTTTGTTCTTTTTTTCTTTTGCATCCTTTGCGATTTCAGCAACTTCATTTTCTTCTTTTTGTCTTCTTTTTACGAGTGTTTGACATTTTTCATCCATGGCCAAAGAAATATACTGTCAAGGGAGGTAAGGACTAGTGAGCAAGAAGGAGAAGAATGATAGATGGGGGCAGGGCTGAGAAAAAGAAGAAAGGAATGCAGCCAATGAGAGAAGGAGAGAGTCAAAAGGAGCAGCCCATATAGGTGAGACAGTAGTTCACAGGATAAATCTGGCTAATATTAAGTTTTGTTTATTTGTTTGTTTGGTGTCAAGGTGAGGAAATCTAAGGGGAACAATTTCACAGAGATTACAGCAAATAACTAAAAATCTCTGAGAGATAGGTGACAACCCACATTTATTCTTGGAACAGAAATGCAAAGATATTTAAAAACAAAAAAACTTTATCAGCACTTTAATCTAAAAATAGCAGGAATGGGATTAGCCTTTAAAGGCTTAATTGGGTCAAACCAGAGTAAGACGCACAGAAGCAGCTGCCCGGTCTGTGAGCTGCAGCTATTTAAAGACCTTGAGAGTGGGGGAAGCATTGCTAAATTTGTTGTCAGTGATGTAGTGTAACTGTAAGAGGCACAGAGAGACATTCTGGATAAAAGAGAATGTCTGGTGAAAGAGGCCAAATATTCAGAAAGCAGAAGACTGTTCAGTTTCAGTGTTAGTATCTTAGAAGCACATGCCTGGGTGTGAATAGAATTAAAAAGGGTGTCAGAACAGGGCCCACCTCTGTATGAAAAGACCACATTTGGTATTCTCTTTAGAAAGTGCTAAACTAATATATATGTGAGTATTTCTTATAACACATTCATTTTAATTTCACCTATATTGTAGAAGCATTTAGCATACTTTTTAAAGTTATTTGTTTAAAAAGAATCACACAAATGAATTCATTCATATTCATTTATTTTTTTTATTCAGCTGCTCTTTTGACAAAAAAGTCAAATGTTTGTCATCAATTGCTTTGAGTACTGAGATCAGAATAGCGCTCTATAAGAACCAGCCCATGGCTTAGTCGGGCCGCTTCCGGGTGGTGGGGGGACCCTCGGGTCTCTGGGCCCGGGGGGGGGGGTGTGTCTGCTCTGGCGTAGCTGGCTGCTGGCGGAGCCTGTGGGCACATCGTCACAGCTTTCTGTGCACAGTGCCTGCAAGGTGACTGCCCCGTCTGGGGCTCTCCTCAGCTCTTTTCTAGGAGGGTGGCGTGACAACCCCTTCAGTGGTCCTCCTTGGGATCTTGTGCTCTGGAGGGCTTCTAGATTTCTGGTGCCTGGATCTCCTTCCATGGCAGCAAGGCTATGGTTCCCTACTATTAGGTAGGTATGTAGGTGAGGAGCTCTTGAGTTTGAGAAGAAATTGTAGAAAAGCAGAGCGTCACTGGCGATCTTCCAGACTTGAAGTATTTCTCCAGGCTTGGAAAGACTCGTCTTTTTTTCAATCATCGATGGCTGCAGCGAAAGCAAATTATTTCTCAAATCATGACTGATAAGCATAACTCAAAACTTTTATTAAACAGTGTCGCAACTTACAGAGAGTAAGTCAACTCTCTCCTCTTCAAATTTGACAGCTCATGACTTTCTTATGTTTTTCAGAGACAGGGCTGAAACACTTAGGAATCAGATTACTCCCTCCTTGAGCGGTTCGTCAGACTACTCAGCTGCTTTGCCTGTTGGTGCTGATAAACTGTTCTCTGACTTCAAGGTTACTTCCCTGTCTGTATTAACTAAGATTGTAAATGCAGCTCGTTCTACAACCTGTTCTTTGGATCCTCTACCAACCTGGGCAAAATGGCTGCTCTCGGGGGCTCTAAGTGTTAAGGAACTAGTGATGCGCGAATCATGAATGAATCGTTCAATACTCGAGAATCACTTTACTGACTCATGAATCATGATTCACAAGCCCAACTGACTCACAGACTCATCCCTGTTGCTGTTAGCAGCAATGTATCTAACTTATAATTAAAATTGTGGAGAAAAACACAACATCCAGTATCTTAACAAAAAAATTTCTGCTCTGAACTGGAAGAAAAAACCCTGAGGAGAAGCTCATCAAGACAATAGCTCCTCGGTTCACAGTAGCATCGCTCTGCTAACATGCTAACAGCACATTTGAGCTACTCACCCCCTCCCTCTTGTGCTGAATCGTAGGGTAAGCGAATCACTCAGGACTCACTCACCCCCTCCCTCCTGTGCTGAATCCTTGGCTGTATCCCAATTCAGGGTCTGCAGCCTTAAAGTACGCAGCCTCAACGATCCTCAAGGGCAGAGTACTCAAAGGCCGGAAGTGCGAGGCTTGTGAAATGGGACCATCTAGCCTCCGTCGTGTTGCCCAGGTTGCCTAGCAACCGTGATACTAACAGCTGGAAACGTGTCATACAGCTTTGTTTGACAGAAATGAAGGAGAAAATCTTTTGTTCATGTGTTTGTTTCTACATGAGCTTTGATCATTCCGCCCTCATCCGCAGTTTTTTTTCGGCAAAATTATCCACACCCACTGCCGTGCTATGCATTCTGGGATATGTTGGACCATGAAGTCTACATTAAAATCATTAAAATTCCTTAAAATTCAGGGAAATGAAGGACACATTTGAGGGCCACATTTCGAGCAGCCTTTGAATTGGGACAGCCTTCATCGAGTCGCTGTGACGTAATCGGCCTTAAAATGCGGCCTTTAAGGCTGCAGATCCTGAATTGGGATACAGCCATAGAGCGAACGAATCACTCACTCACTCACCCCCTCCTTCCTGGCTCACAGCTTCTTCTTCTTCTTGGTTGGCAACCAATGTTAAGGCGCATTACCGCCCCCTGGCTCACAGCTCAGTGGACATTTAGATGAGAAAATATATATTTGACGCATTTAAGGAAAAATCTAACAAAATAAAAATAAACAAAATAAATGTTTTTGCTCTATAAAATAGTTTTTTTTCTTTTAGAAAAAGAAAAAAAAACTATTTTAGCAGTAGGATTTACATGAAAAGAGAAACAAATTAAGTTTGAGTGAAAATGTACATCTTTTGCACTCTCTGGACAACTGACTCAGTGAATCAAATGAGTCAAAAAATCCGATTCACTTTGGTGAGTGACTCATTAAAACTCGATTCAGTAAAAAGAATCAAATTTACAGTCACTAAAAGGACAGTATTAGGACTCTACATTCTGTTTCTTTTAAATACTTCACTGACGACTGGAGTCTTCCCTGAATGTTTTAAATCACCTGTGGTAGTACCAATCTTGAAAAAGCTCAGACTGGATGTTGACATGGCTGCAAACTATAGACCCATCTCACATCTGTCTTTTTTGTCTAAGGTCTATGAAAAAATTGTTTTTTAGCAGCTCACTGAGCATTTGTCAACTAACAATCGGTATGAACCATTTCAGTAGTGATGGGTCGGTCGCGAACAAAATGGCTCTTAGAGCCGGGTCTTTGAAGTGAACGACGCGAGCCGGCTCCTTATCGCAAGCTGTTTTTTTTGTTTTTTTTTTTCTCTTTCTCTCACCCGCTCTGTCGCACTTTTTTCCGCTTCACTCAGCATGCGAGCCTTGTGCTTTAGGGGCGGTAGCACAGGAACAGAGCAGGAGGGAGAGAGAGAGAGAGAAAGAGAGCCAGGGACAACAACGTCACATTCGAAAAGTATAGTAATCCAGTTGCAGATGATAAAGGATTCAGAAAGTTTATTCATGCAGGTCCATATGACAGAATATACATGTTCTTTTTGTTTTCATATTATAATTTATATTTAATTGTGTTGTGGTTTGTGTTGTTTAACTTTAAATTTGTAAAAGGAAAAAGCGGAAAATTTAAATAGTTCAAAGGTTGAAATGTGAATAGTTGATTTTTGTATTATATGATTTATTTATTCGATTTTATGTGGAGTGAATAAATAAAAGTATATTTATGGTGGCTCCTAAAGACAAAGCACATACAAACTTCAAATCATATACTAACCCTGAAGCACGTACAAACTCCAAAACGTAGAAACTCCAAAACACGTAAAATCAATCAATCAATCAATCAATCAAAGCTTTATTCGTCACATGCAGGTTGCCTTGCAGTGAAATGGGACCCCCCCGACCTTACACTTAATACACAAACATTACATGGGGATACAGGTCGGAGATTGGTAGAATCAGAGAAAAGAAACATTGAAATGTACACTACAATGGGGAAAGTACAAGAGGGAAAAAAAGAGACCCCTACTCATGCTATGCTTCCATGGTAGGACAGCATGAGAACAGGAAACAAAAAAACTCCTCTGCACAAAAAAGCACATAAATGTCCACAGCACAACATTGTGAAGACATGACAAGCCACAGGGGTGGGTGGGGGGTGAGGAGTAAAAACTCCAAAACACGTAAAACTCCAAAACACGTACAAACTCCAAAACACTAAAAACACGTACAAACTCCAAAGCACGTAAAAACTCCAAAACACGTACAAAAGACAACAGAAGTGCTCCAGGATGCTAGGGGCAGTGTTGACTTTTGTTACCTAGTGGCTACACAAGCCAGCAAGTACCAACGACCGGATTTGGTGTGTGGTATAACAGGTAAATGAACTTTTTTTTTTAAAATTATTTGATATATATGATGCTTGTGTATAAATACACAAACAATACACATATGCTTTCAATTGTGTAATTTAAGTGATCTAGGTAGCTCTGTTTTGGAAGTTCAGTTCATGCTAGAAATGTGTTTTGGAGTTTGTACGTGTTTGTCTCTAGGGGCCACCGCATATATTTATATATAAACATTAGGGGTGCAACGATACACAAAATTCACGGTTCGGTTCGGTTCGATACTTTGGTGTCACGGTTCGATATTTTTTCGATACAAAAAAAATGTTCATGCCTTTTTAATTTGTCATTTATTAAAATTATAAATATATATTTTAACTCAAAAGTACAGTTTTTAAATTTAACCCTAACCCTTGTGCGTGTTTTTTATTTTGACAGCGAATGCGCACCTGCGGACCACTTATGTGCAGCCCTGGTTATTTAGCTCGTCATATTGCAGCCACAGAAATTCTTTTGTCCATGAAACCATAAAGCTGCACTTTCTTTTTGCCTTATAGTCTGATTTGTCATAACTTTTCCGTTTTGTGGTAAGCTTTTCTTTGGCTGTCACTTCTTCACCCTGACCTGTCTTATTTGGCTCAGCAGAACTAAAATATATATCTGTCTGTGAAGGTTCTCAGTCATCCAGGTCATCGTAGTCAAATATATATCCTGCTGCTTTTACACACGCACTCACATAAGCTCAGCGATTCTCTGCGCGATCAACCTCTCACATGTTTAAGCTGCGGGAGATTTCACTTGTCATGTTTGCATAGTAAGCTAACGATTAATAAGACGATGTCAGAGGAATTGGTGCGCAAATTATCATCACTCACAGATCAGTGCTGTCGCTCTCTATACACAGTTCGCGCGATTGCAAAGTGAAAGCAAAAAAACAAGCGCAAATTCAAACGCGATTTCAATATGTCACATATTGACAGTGGCTCACCGATGCCAATGACATAATTACCCAGCTACATTTCCGAAAGAATGCAAAAGCATTGACATATATTTTTCCTTCCTACAATAGCCCGACGGGCAGGGCAGAGATAGATTTTGGTACCCCGACTGAAAAAATCGCTAGCCCCGGGACGTCGGGCTAGCGATATTGCGAGCCCTGTATCTGATTGAGGAATCACTCATCTTTGGAAAAGAGAGTTTATTACAGAGAAATGTCTCTTTCCAAAATAAAAGCTATACTATCCGCTTCTTCTGGGCTATATTCTCAGCAGCATATTAAACAGCTGTCTAAATGACTCGGCTAAAGTTAGTAGCATGCTTGCTTGTTTTTTTTCTGCTTCCACTTGTCTTTGCACTAGGATGATGTCGGCGTAAATGTGCAGTCATATTCGTTGTGTTCCCACTAGTGCTTTCAGGTTAATCTCGTTGAAATGACCTTAACGCCACAACACGGCAAATCTCCGTTAACGAGCTACCGCCGATCGCCCCGTGCATGGGGCTAGACGGCCAACACGTTAACGAGCTAACTGCGCTAACACACTAGTTCCCACCCATGTAATTGAGCATTGCATGGCACATCCAACATACTGTTTTACTTTAGTCCATGACTCGCTTACCTTCAGGGTCATACGTCACATGAAAACCAAAATAATTCCAAACGCCAGATCTGAATGAGAGTGGGGGAGGTCCATGTTGTAAGGAGAGCTTAACTTCTGTCTCGCTAGCTTGCCCTGCGCTCTTCCTTCTGACGATGCTGTCTGTGTTGAGCGCTCAGTGAATCTGCGTTCGACTACTCCGCCTAGGCTGCACTGTCGACCCTAGGCAGAGTAGTCGAACGCAGATTCACTGAGCGCTCAACACAGACAGCATCGTCAGAAGGAAAGTTGATAAAATAAATTACAAATTTTGTATTGTTCGATACATATGCGTACCGAACCGAAAGCACTGTATCGAACGGTTCAATATCGATACGAATATCGTTGCACCCCTAATAAACATATATATTTAAAACCACTTTTTTTTTAACATTAGTAATTCCTTTTGTGCATAATTTTATATTGTTGTTAATAATAAATTAGTTAAAGCAACAAAACAACCTGAAGAGCCGGTTTGGAGCCAAAAGAGCCGGCTCTTTTTAGTGAGCCGAACTCAAAGAGCCGGTTCTCTAAAAAGAGCCGGAAATCCCATCTCTACATTTCAGTCTGCTATTAGACCAAATCACTCCACAGAAACAGCTTTAGTCAAAGTGGTAAATGATCTGCTGGTAAATGCAGACAACGATCGCACTTCAGTTTTATTACTGCTGGCATCACTGTATTTTATTGGATAGGCTTGAACATTTTATTGGAGTTACAGGAAATGTTTTATCATGGCTGAGTTTTTACTTGTCTGGGAGGTCTCCGACTGTTAGTTTCAAAAACGATCTCTCCGAGATCTGTGCAGTGGGGCATGGGGTGCCTCAGGGCTCTGTACTTGGCCCATTGCTGTTTTCTCTGTATCTGCTGCCTCTTGGTGTTCTATTACGTTCTTTTAATGTAACTTTTCCTTGTTATGCTGATAACCTGCAGCTTTATGTTCCTTTAACCATTGGAAATTGGGCTGAAGTGTCTAAATTAGAATTGTGTCTATCTGCAATTAGGGGCTGGTTATCGGATAATTTCCTGCTTCTTAATACTGATAAGACAGAGTTGATGGTCACTGGACCACAAAAATTTCAATACTTGTCCCAAAATTTCATCTTGAAAATTTATGACTATGTCATAAATTGCAGGGACAAGGTCAAAACTTGGGTATGGGGTTCGACATGGTGCTTTCTTTCGAGTCTCATGTAAAAGAGACAACAAAGACCGCCTTTTATCATTTAAGGAACATAGCCAAAATCAGACATGTTTTATCAAGCAACACTGCAGAGGTTCTTGTCCATGCATTTGTGTCTTCACGTATCGATTATTGTAACACTCTCCTTTCTGGGCTACCAAAGAAAGGTTTTAGAGGTTTACAAATGGTGTAAAATACAGCTGTTCGTATTTTAACTAAAACTGGAAAATTTGAGCACATTACCCCTGTATTGAAATCCCTTCATTGGCTACCTTGAAGGGGCGATCGTGGCTCAAGAGTTGGGCGTTCGCCTTGTAATCGGAAGGTTGCCGCTTCGAGCCCCGGCTTGAACAGTCTCGGTCGTTGTGTCCTTGGGCAAGACACTTCACCCGTTGCCTACTGGTGGTGGTCAGAGGGCCCGGTGGCGCCAGTGTCCGGCAGCCTCGCCTCTGTCAGTGCGCCCCAGGGTGGCTGTGGCTACAATGTAGCTGCCATCACCAGTGTGTGAATGTGTGTGTGAATGGGTGGATGACTGGATATGTAAAGCGCTTTGGGGTCCTTAGGGACTAGTAAAGCGCTATATAAATACAGGCCATTTACCATTTACCTTTGGGTTTAGCAATTTTAAGGTCCTGCTGCTCACCTACAAGGCTTTAAATGGTTTGGCACCTTCATACCTCTCTGATCTTTTGCACCCTTATGTTCCATCCCGTGCTCTCCGATCCCAGGATTCTGGCCTTTTAAAGGTTCCTAGAGCCAGAAAGAAACTATCCGGGTACACGCTTTTTCTTTTCGTGCCCCATTTTTGTGGAACAACCTCCCTCAAGATATTAGGCAGGCATGCTCTGTGGAGGTTTTTAAAGCTAAGTTGAAGACCCTCTTGTTCACCATATCCAACATGTCTTAATTATTTGCCTTTTAGGGTTTTTTTTTATTTTTATCATTTTTAACTTTTATTATGTTTTTAACTTTTATTGATATGCATCACTTTTATTTATTTATCTTTATTTTCAAATAGCTGTACAGCACTTTGTCTGAGAGCAATTTATAAATAAAGTTATTATTGTTATTATTATTATGATGAAAGAAGTGATTTTTTTTCTAATTTTCTGGCAAGGGCTTTGCAGATTATTTTAATGTCTACATTTATGAGTGAGATTGGGTGGTAGCTGGATGGGAGTGTGGGATCTTTACCTGGTTTAAGATGTAGGCTAATGATAGCAGAGTTCGTGTTTACAGATGTAATAAGTATAAAGCTTTGTATAAGTGTTTAAAAGATTGTTTTATTTGCTGCGGATCATGAGTAATGTTCCTAGTCAAATTATTTATATAATAAATACTTGTAAGTTTTAACTGGTTAGCAAGGAAATTTCTAAATATGTTGCTATGTTCAAAGTTCTCCAAACGTAGCCTTTGCACTAGCTCCCCAAAGAATACATTGTGATATTCCTGGCAGGTCATTGTTTTCTAAATGAGTCCATACACCTTTTTCAAATAATTAAGGAAATCTTGTTCTGTAAGTAATGATGCATTAAATCTCCAACTCCTAATTGGTAGTGTGTCTCTTTTCTGTCTCTGAGAGGTAGACACCTGTGTATTATTGCTGGCAGTGATAGGACGAATCTGATTATCTGTGATGTCTCTAAAAATGAGGCTGCTAACTAAAAGGTACTCCAAGCGAGAATGTGAGTGTTATACCGGTGAAAAGTGTACTCCATGTGTGTGTTTACACTAACTGGTGAGCTGAAGGTGGTTGAAATGTCAGTATAATTCCTATTGTTGTACACTTAACTGCTGTCAAGGAGTAAACTGGCAGAAAAAATTGGCTCCTACTGGCTCCTACTTTGGAGCTGAGCTGGTCACTGGGCTCAGGCTGCTGTTGTGTTAAACTCTTTATGGGCTTCCACCCTGACCAAGTCAACCATCATCTTACGCATCCCCATTAACTCTCCTCCTTGCTAGACAAACTCCCACCTTAACATTTTCTATCACTCTAGGGGTAATTGGAGAGTTGTGCCACACATACCAGGTACAGGATATTGGCCACGAGGCCAATGAAAGGTCACAGAGAGACAGAGAAAGAACGGGATGGGACTCATGCTCCATGAAGCCGTTTGGTAAGAGAAAGAACAGCAAAAGATGGGCAAAAGGGGGAAGATAGGAGGAGACCGAGGAGGTGATGAATAGGGATGGGTATCATCACTGATTTTTATAATCGATTTGATTCTGATTCACAATGTCCTGATTCGATTTGAATCGGGGAAATTTTGCCTCACACAGTAGGAAAATATATTATAATTCTGATCATTTATCAGTACTGACACTTGTGAGACTTCATTAGAAGTGTGAGCATCACAGCAGATGCCTTTGTGTCAAAGTAACTGAAAAACATGAAGGAGATTGTCCTGGCCTTACAGCAGATAACCTTAAAAATATTTTGCAGTAGATCAAAACCTGAAGAAAACCAGGAATCGACATATAAACATCACCTAATGCTGCTGAAGTGAAGCAGAGCAAAGTTAAAGAGGTTTAATTAGAGATACAGCTAAGAGTTTTGCAATTTGATATAAGTTCTAATCAAAGGAGCTTTCAAAGAAAAGCGTCTGGACTTCTTTAAGTTGCTTGAAGACGTTTCACCTCTCATCCGAGAAGCTTCTTCAGTTCTAAGGTCAAATGGTGGGGAGT
>NW_024583136.1:0-10476 GCF_018398535.1 Haplochromis burtoni | reverse complement strand
CAGGCGATTAGAGGATCATCAGGGGGTCCTTTTGTCCCTCTGTGGGGGGATACTCCCACTAGGTTTAAATCTAGGACTCCCCACTAGTGACGTGTGATACCACTGATTTCCTTTCCAATCCGATACCAAGTAATTTTCAGGATGGTATCGACGATACTGATCCGATACCGATACTTTATACAAAAAAACGTATTTTATTTATTGTATCTCAAATTATAGCGTCATAATGATTACAGGACATCAGATTACTTGTTCGTATCACTTAATAATGCAGAGTTCATCATATAGAAATAAAAAAAACTGAAGTTGTGCTATTTGAACACCTCGCCTGCCTGCAGCACTAAAGGACTCCATGAGAGACGTCTGTCTCGCCCTAGCAGCACCTGTCCCTCTCCTCCTCTTCAGTTCACCTCAACATACACTCCTCATATTCTGTGATATGATTTACTCTGAGGTGTTTGACAAGGTTAGTGATGTTGCCACAACCAAACATGCCAACCCTCCTGATTTTTCCGGGAGAATCCCGGAACCACCATTCTCCCGAATTTCCACCTGGACAACAAAATTGAAAAACCATATTGCAGAATTCATAGCGCGGCCCAGCCAATTCCAGTTTCCAACAATGGCGGCAGCTGCTTAGTTTTAATATTACTCTTATTTCTCTTTCTGGGTCGCAAAAAACCTCCAACTTTTAACATTTTTTCAGGTGAGAATGTAGCTGTGTGAACTTCAAATATCTGAGCCGATCGACACATCGTTTTCAAACCCCTGCGGCCTTTCGCTACTCGGGTTAAACATGATATATAAGTCACTTTGATAACTTAAAAATGTTATTGTTTGGCTTTTTCAGTGTTTTATTTGTTCGTGAGTAAATCATTTTGGTTGAGATTAAAGTTATTAGATTAGATTAAATTAAATTTAACTTTATTAATCCCTCGGGTGGGTTCCTCCGAGGTTTTCACACAGCTGAATAAACATCAAACAGAAAACTAATTAAAGAGAGTGTGAGACGGTCGAGAGTTTACGCCAGCGCCCGGTTATATTTTAGATAGCAAGGAGCAGACGGCTGAGTTTCACTCCACCGAGGGAACTCATGACGTACTACCCGGCTTTCTTTAGACCGCGAAGGCCGGGTCCCCCGCTGTTTCCGGACCGGCTAATAATAACGGTGACATTTAACGCATTTTATCCGATAAATAAACACTATAAAATGTATTTATCACCCCCCCAACAGCCCTTTTGAATGTCTCCCTAATTCTGAGGTCTCAAGGTTGGGAAAGTATAGCCACAACACCTCACTCTTGGAGCACTTTTTTGCCACATGTATCGCAAACCATGTCTCAGCTGTTTGTGGAGGTAAAATACGTCCGCATAATTACGCTCAGCCATTGTTGTGAGTGCACGCGCCAAGGGGCTGCGAGACATTTATACAGCCGTATTTCGCACATGACTATGAAAGGCGGAAGAGGAAGTAGTTCCTTTGAATGTAGACAATCCGAATGTTATAGTTTCTTTCCACTGTGTTGCTGTTAATGATAAACTACAAATTAACCCGAAATTACTAAAAATATTGATATTTTAATGTGAGAATCGATTCTAAAACATAAATGACTGGTATCGGAGGAGTCGATATTTCAGGATTGATCCGCACATCACTACTCCCCAGCATTTGACCTTAGAACTGAAGAAGCTTCTCAGATGAGAGGTGAAACGTCTTCAAGCAACTTAAAGAAGTCCAGACGCTTTTCTTTGCAAGCTCCTTTGACTACGATGACCTGGATGACTGAGAACCTTCACAGACATATAAGTTCTAATCTTAAAAAGTTTAAATTTCTTTGGTATTTAACAGCAGAAATTAGGCTTTCTTATCGGAGGTCAATTTTGAAAAAAACAAAAACAAATAAACAACAGCAGCTGACAGCACTGTACATGACTTGTGCATAATAAGCAAACAAATAATGCAGAAAACAGAGATTGGATATGGGAAACTGTTCTTGAAGTACACTGAGAGTGATAGCGAGCTGTGCAGGAAGTGTGATTTTATTGTGGTGGAAACAAAACAGCCAAAGTTAGAGAGCATGATATTTATCAAAAATGAAGCATAGCTTTGATCTTCTTTTGCTGCTGGTTCAGGGAATTTTGATTCGGAGATTGACAAAACCTGCAGCTTTAGAAGCTGTGATATGTCTGCTTTCAGCACTGACGGCGATAGTGATGGGATTTCCGGCTCTTTTTAAAGAACCGGCTCTTTCGGCTCGGCTTACTAAAAAGAGCCGGCTCTTTTGGCTCCCAACGGCTCTTCAGGTTGTTTTGTTGCTTTAATTAATTTATTGTTAACAAGAATATAAAATTATGCGCAAAAAGGTATTACTAATGTAAAAACAAACAAACGTGGTTTTACTTATATATGTTCCAAACTCCAAAGCATGTACAAACTCCAAAACACATTTCTAGCATTAACTGACCTTCCAAAACAGAGCTACCTAGATCACTTAAATTACACAATTGAATGCATATGTGTATTGTTTGTGTATTTATACACAAGCACTCATATGTATTCAAATAATTTTAAAAAATGTTCATTTACCTGTTACTACCACACACCAAATCCGGTCATTGATACTTCTTGGATTGTGTAGCCACTAGGTAACAAAAGCCTAGTATCCGGGAGCACTTCTGTTGTGTTTTGTACGTGTTTTGGAATTTGTACGTGCTTCTGAGTTTTTACGTGTTTTGATGTTTGTATGTGCTTCGGGGTTTGTATGTCCTTTGGAGCTTGTACGTGCGTTGGAGTTTGTACGTGCTTTGGAGTTTGTATGTTTTTTGGAGTTTTTACGTGCTTCGGGGTTTGTACGTGCTTCGGAGTTTGTACGTGCTTTGTCTCTAGCGGTTTCCGTAAAAATACTTTAATTTATTCACTCCACATAAAATGTAATAAATAAATCATTTAATACAAAAAACAACTATTTACATCTCAACTTTTAACTATTTAAATTTTCAGCTTTTTCTTTTTAAACAAATTTAAAGTGACACAACACAAAACACAGCAAACCACAACACAATTAAATATAAATTAAAATATGAACACAAAAAGAACATGTATATTCTGTCATATGGACCTGCATGAATAAACTTTCTGAATCATTTATCATCTGCAACTGAAAATAATTGTGGATGATTACTATACCTTTCCAATGTGTCGTTGTTGTCCCTGGCTCTCTTTCTCTGTCTCTCCGTCCTGCTCTGTTCCTGTGCTACTGCAAGTGTAACTACCGCCCTTACCCCCTCTTCCCAGGGTAAAGCACAAGGCTCGCATGCTGAGTGAAGCGGAAAAAAAGTGCGAGAGAGAGGGTGAGAGAAGGAAAAAAAAAACACGGCTGCGATAAGGAGCGGTTCGCTGTCGTTTACTTCAAAGACCCGGCTCTAAGAGGCATTTCGTTCGTGACCGACCTCATACATCTAGGAGTCTGAGACCTGACATTTTTTCGTGTGAGACTGAGACCTGACATTTTTTCGTTGTGAGACTGAGACCTGACATTTTTTCGTGTGAGTCTGAGACCTGACATTTTTTCAGTGTGATGTCTGAGACCTGACATTTTTTCTTGTGAGTCTGAGACCTGACATTTTTTCTTTCTGAGTACTGAGACCTGACAACTTTTTTCCTGAGACCTGACGATGTCCTAAAATGTACACCGTACCTCAGGCAACACAAGATGAAAACTAGTGATGTGGGATCGATCCTGAAATATCGATTCCTCCGATACCAATCATTTATGTTCTAGAATCGATTCTCACATTAAAATATCGATATTTTAGTAATTTAGGGTAAATTTGTAGTTTATCATTAACAGGAACACAGTGGAAAGAAACTATAACATTCGGATTGTCTACATTCAAAGGAACTACTTCCTCTTCCGCCTTTCATAGTCATGTGCGAAATACGGCTGTATAAATGTCTCGCAGCCCCTTGGCGCTGCGCACTCACAACAATGGCTGAGCGTAATTGTGCGGACGTATTTTACCTCCACAAACAGCTGAGACGTGGTTTGCGATACATGTGGCAAAAAAGTGCTCCAAGAGTGAGGTGTTGTGGCCATACTAGGGAGACATTCAAAAGGGCTGTTGGGGGGGGTGATAAATACATTTTACAGGGTTTATTTATCGGATAAAATACGTTAAATGTCACCGTTATTATTGGCCGGCCCGGAAACAGCGGGGGTGTCCAAATTCAGAGGCTGCTTCCACCTGAGGACCCGGCCTTCGCGGTCTAAAGAAAGCCGGGTAGCGTCACGAGCTCCCTCGGTGAGGGTGATATAACCGGGCGCTGACGTAAACTCTCGACCGTCTCACACTTCTGTTTAATCATTTTCTGTTTGATCGTTTATTCAGCTGTGTGAAAACCCCGGAGGAACCCTCCCGAGGGATTAATAAAGTTAAATTTAATTTAATCTAATCTAATAACTTTAATCTCAGCCAAACCGAATTACTCACAAACAAATAAAACACTGAAAAAGCCAAACAATAACATTTTAAAGTTATCAGAGTGGCTTGTATATCATGTTTAACCCCGAGTAGCGAAAGACCACGGGGGTTTGAAAACAATGTGTCAGTTGGCTCAGATATTTGAAGTTCACACAGCTACATTCTCACCAGAAAATATGTTAAAAGTTTTTTGCGACCCAGAAAGAGAAATAAGAGTAATATTAAAACTAAGTAGCTGCCGCCATTGTTGGAGACTGGAATTGGCTGGGCCGCGCTATGAATTCTGTGATATGGTTTTTCAATTTTGTTGTCCGGGTGGAAAATCGGGAGAAATTCGGGAGAATGGTGGCTCCGGGAGATTTTTGGGAGGGGCACTGAAATTCAGTATTCTCCCGGAAAAATCGGGAGGGTTGGCATGTATGGTTGTGGCAACATCACTAACCTTGTCAAACACCTCAGCGTAAATCATATCACAGAATATGAGGAGTGTATGTTGAGGTGAACTGAAGAGGAGGCAAGGGACAGGTGCTGCTAGGGCGAGACAGACGTCTCTCATGGAGTCCTTTAGTGCTGCAGGCAGGCGAGGTGTTCAAATAGACACAACTTCCGATTTTTTATATTTTTATATGATGAACTCTGCATTATTAAGTGATAAGAACAAGTAATCTGATGCCCTGTAATCATTATGACGCTATAATTTGAGATACAATTAATAAAATAAGTTTTTGTACAGAGTATCGGTGTCGGATCAGTATCGTCGATACCACCCTGAATATTACTTGGTATCGGATCGGAAAGGAAATCAGTGGTATCACACATCACTACTGAAAACTCCCCAATAGACAGTCAATGGAGAGCTTGTTCAAAATCACCACTGGAATTCTCTAATAAGACTCATTTTCAAATCGTCATATCTCCTTAACGAAGCAAAGTTAAGACATGAGGCTTGTGCCAATACATCTTCAGATACTCCTGATGCTCACAATTCAAGAATTTTTTCCTCACCTATTACCGTTTGGTCATGAATTATGTTTGTTTGAGGGTAGGAAATTCGTCCGTCGCTCAAATTTCTTCAGATTTCAAATTCTGGAAATGAGGCACTTTTTTTCTCGTCATATCTTTTTGATGGATTTCAACATAGCCCTGAAAATTTCCATGAATGTTCACCAATGTCTGTTGTTTCTTACGCTGAAAGAATTATTTTGATGCTCCATATAGATTTAGAGTTACAAAACGTTGTTTGAGGGCAAGTCGAGGCAGTTTTTGCTTTGCCTCTACTCAGTTACAGTGTATTACAAGTCATATATCTTTAATAATTTATATTTTATCTCTGAATTATGAAGACCTGCAGATTCCCCCATCTCTTCTGAACAAAACGATGTCAGAATGACTGTTCTAGCCCGTAAGGTTAGGAAATTATGGCCATTTGTTCGAGGGGAATCTGAAGAAAACTCACACCTCTCTCTGTGTCTGTGTGTGTAAGGGCTGATTACAGCAGGTGCAGCTAATTTGACTGACCTACATATACCAAGCCCAGACTCTTAACAGCTCCTGTTCACTTTACCTTCTGTGTATATGTGTCTGCATCAACATTTCTCCTATGTTAAAGTATTACTGCTAAATTGTAGTATTTCTGCCAAATCAAAGTACTTCAGCTACATCTTAGTATTTTTGCTCAATCATAGCATTTCAGCCAGATCATACTATATGTGCTAAAACATAGTATTTGTACCACATCATAATATTTCTACTATGTTGTAGTATTTTGGCTAAAACATAGTATTTCTGCAAAATCACAGTACTTCTCCTAAATCATAGTATTTATGCCAAAGCACAGTATTTCTGCTAATAAGCAGAAATAGTATCTTTTAGCAGAAATTTCTGCAAAATCATAGTATCCCTGCCATGTTTGTACTGAAACATAGTATTTCTGCCAAATCATAGTATCTGTACTTAATCATACTATTTCTGCCAAATCATAGTATCTGTACTTAATCATAGTATTGCTGCCAAATCATAGTATTTTTGCAGAAACATAGTATTTCTGCCAAATTATAGTATTTGGACTAACTCATAGTATTTGAACAAAATATAGTATTTCTGCTATATTATAGTACTTGTACTTAATTATAGTATTTGTGAAATACTATGAAATCATAGTATTTCTGCTATGTTAAAGTATTTAATGCTCAGTCATAATATTTCTGCTATTATAGTATTTGGTCTAAATTATAGTATATCTTCGAAAATATAGTATTTCTGCCAAATCATAGTATTTCTGTTAAGTTATTATGTTTCTTTTAGGTCAGAAAATATTTGCTAGGAATTTATGTTAATGCTCCATGTCAGCAATAAATATCAGAAAGCCCGTGTCTCTGTCTGTTAGGAAGGGGTGCAGCTGTATTGACAGGAACAACTACACAGCCTGATGAAGCAGAAAGAAGCAGCATCTCTGACTGATGGATTCAAATTGAGCAGGTCCAGGCTGTTTGACTGTCACACACAGGCCACAGTCTTATCAGCCACTGTTCACGTGGCGCTGTAAGTGTGTCTGCGTGTGTCTGCATGTGTCTGCATGTTTGTGTGCGAGATAGAGACCCTTTTGGGCCGCATGTCATTGGTGGATTCGAATTGAATATATTCGGACTGTTTGGCATAGATCCATGTGTGTGTCTCTCTGTGCATTTGTGTTTACTTATGTGCCTATACTTTTAATTTTGTCTATCTGCTGGATGTTCTTTGTAGTTTTTCTGAAGTTTGTGCCAACTTGTCTTAGTTAAACCAAAAGTAGTTTTGAGGGAAGTTTATCTTGTTCAGCTTTTTTCAGGTGGTCATTTTACTTTTCCAGTATTCCTGCTAAAATACTTAATTCCTACTAAGTTGGCTGCTAGGTCCCCAGCCAGCCAATCATCTGTGAGCACTGGCACATTCAAATTTACATGTGGGGTCCTGCATGGCTTTTCAGGCAGCCAATTGTCTAAGTCATATATCTTTAATAATTCGTATTTTCATTATGAATTGTCAACACTTGAAGATTCCCCCATCTCATCTGAAAAGAATGGTGTAAGAATGACTGTTCTAGCCCCTACGGTTAGGACATTTTGGCCATTTGTTCGAGGGGTATTTCTGCTAAATTATAGTATTTGGGGGTGTCCAAATTCATACACCTTCAGATTTGCGTCACCAGCTGTCTCGGTGGAGTTTAATAAACTCAGCCGTCTGCTCCTTACCATCTAAAAATAACAGGACACTGGTGTAAATTCTCGATCATGTTACACTTCTGTTTAATCAGTTTTCTGTTTGTGACAGGTTATACAGGAATGTGGAGGCCACACACACTACTGAGTCTAATTTTGATGTGTTTTAAGGACATTACATCAAAGTTGGATCAGCCTGTAGTATGTCTTTCCTCTTTAACTTTGAGTGTGACACCAAATCTAGACCTCCATGGGTTGGTAAATTTGATTTCTATTGATAATTTTTGTGTGATTTTGTTGTCAGCACATTAAACTACATAAAGAACCAAATGTTTAATGAGAATATTTCATTCATTCAAATCTGAGATGTCTTATTTTTGTTCTCATTATTTTTTTGAGCAGTGTTTATTCAGGGCTCGCAGTCGGGCTACCAAAATCTATCTCTGCCCTGCCCGTCGGGCTATCATAGGAAGGAAAAATATATGTCAATGCTTTTGCATTCTTTCGGAAATGTAGCTGGGTAATTATGTCATTGGCATCGGTGAGCCACTGTCAATATGTGACATATTGAAATCGCGTTTGAATTTGCGCTTGTTTTTTGCTTTCACTTTGCAATCGCGCGAACTGTGTATAGAGAGCGACAGCACTGATTGGTGAGTGATGATAATTTGCGCACCAATTCCTCTGACATCGTCTTATCAATCGTTAGCTTACTATGCAAACATGACAAGTGAAATCTCCCGCAGCTTAAACATGTGAGAGGTTGATCGCGCAGAGAATCGCTGAGCGTTATGTGAGTGCGTGTGTAAAAGCAGCAGGATATATATTTCAGTTCTGCTGAGCCAAATAAGACAGGTCAGGGTGAAGAAGTGACAGCCAAAGAAAAGCTTACCACAAAACGGAAAAGTTATGACAAATCAGACTATAAGGCAAAAAGAAAGTGCAGCTTTATGGTTTCATGGACAAAAGAATTTCTGTGGCTGCAATATGACGAGCTAAATAACCAGGGCTGCACATAAGTGGTCCGCAGGTGCGCATTCGCTGTCAAAATAAAAAACGCGCACAAGATAAGAAGTTGCAACGCGTGTTTGCGTACATAAGATTTTCTGGAGGAGGACAGACATTTGTTTAGAACTCTTAAAGATGTCGAAGAAGCTCCTTTAAGCAATTACTTTGGTGTTCCTCCACCTCCAAAGAAATGTCAGAAGGAGTCCGAACCACAAAAGAAGCGCGTATTCTCGGAAAAGTGGTTGCAGGAGGTGAGCTGGCTTCAAACAAATGATGAACGCACAGAGATGTGGTGCGGAATGTGCCGTGAAAATCCCACTCTAGCGGACAAAAACAGTGCTTTTTATATGGACGCAAACGCGCGTTGCAACTTCTTATCTGGTGCGCGTCTTTTATTTTGACAGCGAATGCGCACATGCGGACCACTTATGTGCACCCGTGTAAATAACATAATGTTCTGCCGGGTGTGTTGTTGGTTTTCTCTCGATTTCTGAGTCGACAAGCGCCTTTGTTACTGGGACCAGTCATTTTAAGAAAGGCCCCCATTAGAACCCTGGTTAATTGCCAGGACAGGCCGGGTTTCGGCAACCCTCAAGGGTGCTTCGCAACCAGTGGGCCTTAACGCTGTTAAGATGCCGCCTAAGAGGAGCAACGTTAATGAGGAGGAACTGGAGGACATAAAGAAATCCCTAAACTTTATGTCTGAAGAAATAACAACAATTTCCAAACAACAAAAACTGATACTCAATTTAATGGATGATATTAAAGAACTAAGAAGGCAGAGCGAGGAAAAGGACAAGAAGATTGCTATGCTGGAAGGACGGGTGTCAGATCTGGAACAATATTCAAGAGTAAATGATGTGATAGTGACAGGACTGGAAACCAAGCATCAGACATACGCACGGGTAGCAGCTCAGGAGAGGGAGCCACCCGAGCAAGAGCTACGCTCTTTGGAAGAGCAGGTAATGGCCTTCTTTAAAAGCAAAGGTATAGAAATGGACAGTAAAAATATTGAGGGATGCCATCCTCTTCCGAGAAAAAATCAAATACCTGCCATTATCATTCGTTTTGTTAATAGAAAACAGAAAAAAGAACTGCTCAAGCAAGGAAGAAAGCTAAAAGGTACAAATGTTTATTTAAATGAACACCTAATCAAGAAAAATGCAGATATTGCAAAGTAGAGATGGCACGATACCACTTTTTTATGTCCGATACCGATACCATACATAAATTTGGATATCTGCCGATACCGATATGAATCCGATATAGTGTTTTAATCAACAAAACTGTTTTTTAAATATCTTGCTGCATTTTGTAGTCGAAGTTCATACTCAAGTTTAAAACAACAACTACACTAAAGCTATTCTGTTATACCTGTATGAACAAAAAAAAATTTCATAGTTCAGCAATACTGATCAATCTAATAAACTTAAACCTACACCATCCTCCCTATTCTGGTATTTTAAAGAGTACTTAGCGTAAATATTAAGCAACCTAACTAATAGGGTTCCAACTCCCAGCAACAACAAAAATAAATAAATAAAAAATAGGGAACCACCCCTCACGCGCCACCTCATGATGCTTAATCGACGTAATCAACCTTAATTTGATGCAGTGTGAAAAAAATGCACAGAAATCAATTATTTTTCAAGAAATATTAAATAGATTCAACATCTTTCTTCAACAAAATTGCAGACTGCACAGATGTACCTTCCCAAAGGAAAAAGTACTATAGCTTACTAGGGTATATATATTAGACTTAATTCACTCAGTGATCTGCGTCTTTCCT
>NW_024583135.1:173376-174847 GCF_018398535.1 Haplochromis burtoni | reverse complement strand
ATACTGTGTTACACCACCTGCATCTCTGATTGCATTTTTATCTTCAAGTTGCTGTTTTATGATTTACTGTTCTCTCGCAGTTATTTACCATTTCACATGTCCTCAGGATCTAGGCTTGAACCTGAACATCACACAAAGATTGGCAACACAAAAGGTCTTTGAAGTTGGGAACATCAAATCCTTAAACTCAGATACGTGAAAGTCCCCAAAAATAAAAAAGGATGTCAGCTGTGTTTGTGTAGGAGGTATGAGTTAATCATAGAGTAATACTGCACAGTATTGGATGACTCATTCCAGAAGATTATGCATTTTCAACAGGAATATTTCATAATTTCAGTATAGATATTGGCTTTATGGCACAAATGTTGCTGACGGTTGGAAACGGCACAGATGATCCCTCGTGATGCATACGTGAGGATTTTCCAATTTCTAGATATTAAACACTGTTTTCCACACGACAGTGTGGCACACAATCAACACTTGCTCTAATGCTATCCCAGGTGTAACAGTAGCTTGTTTTTGTGCACTCACATTCCCCTGAGCCCTATTACAGAGGTGTGATGCTGAGTGTATGGATCTGTTTCATGAAGGACTACGCACCTTTTCCAGTTCACCCAAATAATGACTTTCCATGAGATGCATGGAAAAGTCAAGTAAAGGATGTGAAAGAAGCATGTAGTATATTTGACAGTTTGTTTAATATGTTTCCAGGCAACATTTTTTCATTTGTGCATATGTGTGCACACTCATTCTACTACTACTAATACTAGGAAAATTAAAGAGGTGACAGTTCAGTGATGAAAAAATCCAACAAAAAAGCAAAAGACTGGATGAGCCTGACTGACGTGATTGGCAAGGAAAATTAGGTGTAGGTTTGAAAAAGTATTAATCCAAAAGGGTTAATGTCATTAGCAAAATCTAATTAGTGTCAGGTATCAAGAGACAAGGTGGAAGCTCCAAATCAATGAGGATGAACTGAAAGCACAGGTTAGAGACACTTGTTAAAAAGAGGAGAAACGTGAGAGGAATTGATGATTAAAAAGAAATCCATGTTGTACTTCATGGCGTCCCCCAAGAGACCCTGGTCTGCACCTTGAATTTAATGTGTAAACTGTTGTTTGTCTCTGGGGTCCAAAAATCAAATGAAACCCGTTTTTTTTGCTTTCGTCGTTTTCTCCTTTTCTTCCTCCTCCTCCTTTCAGCTGGTCCCTTTAAGGGTTGCCACATTGAATCATTTGCCTCCATCTCATCCTATCCTTAGTGACATCTACTGTCACACCAACCCTCTGCATGTCTTCCTTCAATACATCCATGAGTCTTCTTTTCTTCTGCCTGGTAGCTCCATCTTCAGCATCCTTCGCCCATCATATACACCGTCCCTCCTCTGCACGTGTCCCAGCCATCTCATCTCACCTCTCTTTGTCTCCAAATTGCTCAACCTGAGCTGTCACTCTGAAATAGTCATTATTAA
>NW_024583135.1:170257-172124 GCF_018398535.1 Haplochromis burtoni | reverse complement strand
GTGTGTGTGTGTGTGTGTGTGTGTGATTGCTCAGCTGCCTGGGGAGTGTGTCTGTTTTTTTCTTTCGTCTCATTAAAGTTTATCACTTTTGCTTCCTGTCCCATTCTCCTTTGCTAGCTCTGCACCAAAGCCTCCAACCTTCACAATGTCACTCTGTGACAGTAAAGGGAACGCTGACGCTGGCCGTGTGTCTCTCTCACTGACAGTATGCAGACAAATACAGTGCTGGGCTTTCTTCTACTCTTTTTCTCTCTTAGTTAAATTTTCTTTATTGTCATGAATGTGAGCTATTATATAACACGTACATAACGATCCGTCCCTTATTCCCCATTTTTATCACACACTCTTACACATACACTCTAACACCTTGTTTCTTGCTCTCAGCTCAGGTTAACACTCTTCAGGCGTTAATAACGCTCCTACTGGGGATGGTAATGGGACCGTGGCCATTACCTGTAGGCCATTTCAACCAGTACCTTTACCTTTACAGTCTGGCCCTCGGGGGCAGCGCTAAGACCTCTAAGCAATTTGTGACCTGTGTATTAGAGCTATATCCCAGAGGAACCAACGAGTGTAATGTTGTCACTCTGTTTCCTGCTTATATGCTGTTGCTACCTTGTGATGGAAGATTTAATAGAAGCAGAATGCTCATCTACCTCACAATCAATCTAAATTCACAGGTTATTGCCTCTAAAACAAATGACACCTTAACCCTGAGCTTGAGCACAGTTTGAAGACCCATTAGGTGATCGTGGTCTGTTATTTGAATAAATTCTTACCTGTGATCTAAGGGAAATAGCGATTATTGTGAATAAATGACCGATGTCTCTCCATGACATAAGATAATTGGTCCAGCAGCCCGATGAGCGACGCTAATAAGCCCGATGAGACGGTAATTCTAGCTTTTAATTATCTTTATTTTTACCTGGACACATTTTACTTTACTTATTTGTATTTGGAGAAGTGTGATTTAGGAAATTCAGCCTGCCCTTTGTTGTTATTGCTCTTTCTTTTGTACGCATCATTTCAATGTCCGAAAGCAACTGTGTTAAAACTGTCAGTGAAGGTTCTCAGTCATCCAGCTCATCGTAGTCTAACCATGTGCAGTGCAGCGAGGAATGCCCAGACCTCTACATTGGAGAGACCAAACAGCCACTTCATGAATGTATGGCACAGCATAGAAGAGCCACCTCCACGGGACAAGACTCGACTGTCCATCTGCATCTAAAGGTCAAAGGTCATTCTTTGAGGATGCCAATGTTCACACAGGCACACACCACAATTGAAATAAAAAGATGGGGGCTCCTGTTATAGCAGCTTGGCTTGTTCTTAGGACATGTTTTGTCCTCTCACACAGATTTCCTTTAGCAACAGTTTAACTTAAACGGTGATGAATATGAGCCGTCGCGCTCTCACTATTCTCCTGTGGTGTATATTCGTAACCCCGAGTGCCAGCACACTACTGCAGATGGAAAGAAAGAAAAGATGGTACTCAACCAACGCACAACATCTGTGTCTCACTCTGCGCCTGTCAGCAGTTCCCACTATCTGTTCCTCTTGCTGCTGGGCTCTGATCAGGCCCCCTACCACAAACAGTTTTCAGCTGTGCCAGCATAATTACGAGAATTATTCTTAATGATCAATTAGCCTCTTTACGTGATAAACCTGCACTGGGTAATGCAATTTACCATTGGAATGATTGCTGTGCTTCTGTACACCTATTCAGATATTCCATTTAAAAACATAAATGTTTTATAATAAATAAAGATTTTATTATTAATTAATGATTATTTATAACATTCTTTATCAGTTAGATGCTAAATTAAAAATGTGCCTTAGAAAGGGAAATTTCTGTGAGAAACTTTTA
>NW_024583135.1:167704-169969 GCF_018398535.1 Haplochromis burtoni | reverse complement strand
CGATAGATAAAAGTAGCCAACTTTATGTTTTTTACAATTATTCTAGATGTTTTAAGGCTGTAAAACCCCGCACTATGCACTTTATACACTTTTCTCAGACAGGCAGGAACATTTTCACACTTTTCTCACTTGTTTAAACTCTCAAAGTTCAAACCTTCGTAAAAAAATACGTCCAGTATTATAGAAAGAAACCAAAGATCAAACCCTGTTTTCAGGTTTGATTTCAAGAAGAATGAGCTGAGTAAAATTTGACTCATCTGACTCTTTTGTTTCGCGTTATGTGCCTTAAAATCCAAAAAATACAGTAACTTCTACCTTCCTTTAGGATGTCCAGAAGTCCAACTTTTTGTGCGATGGTTAGCATCTTCCTCTGGCTTTTGGGTGCTAGCGCAGGAGCCTCTGACGGTGCAAGAAGTTTCGTCGACATTGTTGTGTTTGTTGGGGAGAAAACTTACAAACATACAGTGCAGCACTTCAGAGTCACACTGCTAGAAATTGAAGATTTATGTAAATTTGACAAGCTGAACGCATCCTGTATTGTACAGGAGACACGGCGCGAGATTGATTGACAATAGTCTACAGCCAATCAGGACGCAGGAGACAATGCGCTGCAAAAAAAATAAAAAATCTGCGAAACAGCGAGGCTGCGAAAGGTGAACCGCTTTATAGCGAGAGATAAAGGGTTGAGGGTTGAACAAGGCTGTTCCAACATTTAGCAGCTACAGCTTCAAAGACGCGGTCACCTCGAGACTGGATGAGCTTTGAGAGATTGTGAGAGTCAAAGTTAAAAATAAACCCACAGTTGGTAGCAGAGGATTTGATGCAGGGCCTTTGAATTCCCCAGATCTCAAAGCTTGTGTGGACCATAACATTTAGTCTGAATTTCAGCCTCGCACTTTATAAAATTTAAAGTCTCTTCTGTGTGTGTCTGAAACCGCTCTATGACATCTACAAGTCAAAGCTGTTTTAGCAGCATGACGTGGTTTAATATTCTGGCACATCTTGTTTTTTCAAATATTATTTAATTATTTTCAAACCGTGTTGACCGATTTTGAAAAACATACTTGCATTTATAATTATTAATGAATGAGATGTTTCTCATTCATTAATAATGTGTGTGTGCCACACCAAGGTTTAGTCACTGTATTTAATCTGAATGCAGTGTGCAGTGTCTTGACAGCCTTGCATGAAATACGTTTGTTTAGCTTTGAATCAGGTGGTATTTTAAAAGCAATGCTAGAGCATCCTTTCAGATTACACAAGATTACACATGTAATAAATATATTTAAATAGCCAGCACCAAAAAGCTTCCCCATCTATTCTGTCCTGTTGACATACTCCAATGAGGGATATAAAATATCCGTAGGCAAACTCTGTGTAACACCCCTTCTTCTCCTTTCCTCCCTTCTGCTTCATTTTGTTTAGCAGAATCCATCTTTTTCTGGCAGGTTGGGAACTTTTCGGTGTTTGCCTGTGTGCGATCGATCAACATGCATAATTCATAGTTAGTGCGTTAAGAGCAGCTAGGCTCCTCTCTCACTGGGCCCTTTGATTTTCGTCTGTATCTGCCCCCCTCGGGGAGATCTGCAGCCCCGCTGCTAAATCACCTCACCAGTACCCGCATGTGTGGGTGCACATGTGAACACGCACTTAAAACAGCATGTGTGGACACACATTTTAACCCAATGCACACATGCATGTTTGCTTTAAAAAATAAAGATGGAAAAGGGGATCTGAAGCTCTTCAAAGCTTTTAAGCATCAGCCCCTGTTTCTCCAGTGGGCCTTTTTCCACAGAGCTTTGTACTGGATCAGCAGTTTCTGGGACCTTCTGAACCCCCCCCCCCCCCCCATTGAGACTTTTTTTAGGTCTCAGATGCAAAGTGTGATTCCCAGCTCAAAGCTTAAAGCTGTTGTGGGTTGGATCAGCTGCTTATTTATCTCAGTGGCAGCAGCAGTGGAAATGTGCTGTTTTTCTACTGAGATACCGAGGGCAAGATTTTGGCTCTTCGTTGTGGAAAAATCTACAGACAAATCTATCTAAATCAAGGACAGTTAGCGGAGAAACAACTGTGAAGGCAACTATTAAGTGTGACTCAGTTTCTATTACAAGTCACGTGGCACTTTGCCAATGACTCTACTATTATCTTCACTGTTATACACCAGCTTTACCAGCATTTAGAAGAAGGGCAGGAGGTATACATATAAATATATATTCCCCCCTCGCCCCTGTGGGCAGTCTATCCTCCAAGCTCGGGTCCTCTACC
>NW_024583135.1:109818-166253 GCF_018398535.1 Haplochromis burtoni | reverse complement strand
ATAATTGATCAACAAATTGATTTACCCTGCCTTACAGAAACCTGGTTGTAGCCGGATTTTTTTCTGCTCTTGACGAAGGCGGTCGCACTTTTCTCCTCTCGTCTTCCTCCTCTCCCTTAGCTTCCCCTTTGGTTTGGCTAAAACCTAAAAGTAGTCAGGTTCTATTGGCTCCATATACATTCTGATGTCTGATTACTTATTATCTTTAAAACATCCATCAGACTCAGAAGATGGGATGTTTTCATTGCATGTAATTAAAAAAATGCCATTGTTGCAGGACACAACTGCCTGTCCCAATACAGGATGTTTTGTAGAAGTGGAGTCTGTCGGTTTTTGGCTTCTACACTGAAGCTGGTTTAGACTGAAGTTTTATGACACAGTATTTCCTTCAAATAGTCCTTATTTAGATGTTAATGGCTGCCCATGTATAGGTAGTAACTCATTTAATCATGGTTATTTTCTTCATTCCTCCACTACCATCAGCTGCTGCAAATACAATATTAAACACTATTTTAGGCACGTTCCATAACACAACCATTACTTTCCTCTGTAACAGTGACATTAGTAATGGGTGTACTCACTTGCAGTTTGATGAACAAAATATTTGCGGTTTTGCATGTTTGGAGTCTTCAACTAAATGAGTTGAAATAACTTGATTGACACTGTTTTTGTGGTCGTTGCAAGTGTTGTCCAATGTCCTCACCTTAAAATTCACCTTGCCACATATTTGCTTTGGGCATTTAACACCTGCATGAATTGAAACCCAGACCGGTGGGAATGTTTTGGTTAACACAGGGCCTGGAGTCAGCTTCAGTTTTCATTGTAAGGTTTATTTCTCTGTCTTAAACATCGTCATTGAGTTGTCACAGATAAAACTGTCTGCCGCCAGCTTTGAGGCGACGTTACAGTTTGTAATTGATTTTAGCAGTTGCAAAGGAATTCAGAAATGAAATGCTGAGATTCTGTTTCACAGAGTGACATTTAAAGGTGCACCAGGCGTCTTTGTAAATATTTGGGACGTGAAATTAGAAAATAGCACAAACTGACTCGTTGTCCTTTTCATTCTCTCTCCTTTCATCCTTCTCTCTCTGTCTCTCTTTCTAAATGTCACTCAGCCCTGCTTCCTGTAGTAGCGTTCCACTTGTCCACTCTGGGCGCTTAGAGGAGTTAATAGGTGGCCTGGCAGCGCTCGTTCAATACACAGTACCATTACTGCGAGGCTCACATACCGCACTGCCACAGCAAAGTGCAATCAGACCCCCCTCTCTGTTTCTCCATCTCTCTCCCCTCTCCTGTCGCTTCCATCACCATCAGGGTGGCTTCGTTTCTCACACCTCTTCAGATTTATTATTCCTCTGCCTGGTTACGTCGTCATCCATCTCTGGGAATTTTCTTCATTTTGTCTCCCGTATCCTCCTGTGTCCACGTCCACACCTGAAACACACAGTTCAAGATTTCACCCTTTCCTCTCCCGTTTCCAGCCTCTTAGCTCAGATGAAGGTGTTTGGTCGTTGAATGAAGCTGCCAACCGCTTGGCTTTTTAAAAGCCTTCATTACTCAGGTGGATGCTGCAACCGATGCTGGAGTTGCTATTTGTTTATGTAAACAATGTGTGTGTGTGTTTGCGTGCGTGTGTGTGTGTGTGTTTTGGCGAGAATGTGAGAGAAAATGTGCATTTTAGCACACCCTGTTTCTGTTTCCCTTTTAGTACAATTTAACACAAAGTGGTGATGTTGAGTTGTGCGTGTGTGCGTGTGACAAAGCTACTTAGTATTCTCAATCAATAGCATAATCACGCCTTTTCCCTGCGGGCACTCAAAGCCTTAATCAGGACCAAGTTCAATTGTTTGTTCTGTAGGTCTTTCATCAACTGTCGAGTGAGCCACAAACGGCGTCTCTGCCAGATGGACCAACATGAGAGTAGCATGACAAACAGTAACACGTGGGAAGCATGTTTGTGAGTTTGTGCGCGTGCCTGCGAGACACAAACGACCTCAAACTGGTGTTTTGTCTTCATTTTCCCACTCTGTTGTGCAGACTTCTTCTGTACAGATGACCCACTCTGCTTAATTACATTGTTAATGACTCTTCCTCATTAATGATGTTTGCTGTCTCCTGAGCAAAGAAATGAGTCAACGCGGGGCTCGGAGTATTCGGCAGGGTGAGGTTTAGGCTCCGGCAGAGAGGCTTGCCGGAAAAACCGAAGCTGTGATTAGGCAGAAGAATAAACGAGGACAGAAATAGACATTCAGTGAAATAAACCAAGAATAGTTTGACGTCAGAGATGCAGCAGGTGACGTTTTTATGTAAAATTATTTTGACCTCTAAGAGCTCTCGTGGGTGTAGTTTTCAACTTTTTTCCTCTTCTTCACCATGAGCTGCTCACTTGTTTTGACCTATACCCAAATTTGGGTGCAGAGTCCCATTGAGCATATCCACATGACCATATACACTCACTGGCCACTTCGTTAGTTATATCTAGTATGGGGTTAGGGCCCCTCTTACCTTAAGTACTTCCTTAATTCTTTGTAGCATTAATTCATCAAGGTGCTGGACAGAGATACTTTTTTAAAGTAACAAGTAAAGTAAGGGATTACTATTGCAAAAACGGTAATTAGATTACAGTTACTTTCCCGTAGGAACGCTGCGTTACTGCGTTACTAAAACCGTGATTTTTTGCGAGAATGTCTCATGACAGTGACGTAAGCGAGTGCGACGTTCGTGACAACAGCTGTGTGCAGATCAACAGTGGATCACATATCGAGTGCAGAGAGAGTATGAGCGTGCAGCGTTTAAAGCGTGGAAGACTGACCTTACTTTGAGTTTGATTCCATAAAAAGTGACAAAAACATAGTGTCCGCTGTGCGTGGGAAGAAAACTTCTTTTTACAGCGAAAAAACCCCTAAACTTCCAACAAGCACCGAGTAGCTACGACGTAATGGGAAACTCACAGAGAAACTCGCGGATTCTTCCACTGACCGCGGCACACCTGCACCAGGGTAACCCTCCGCCTACCCCACTCCTGCTTTACAGGTGAAAATAGAGCAACAGGACCGCTGAGTCTTTGACTTTATTTATTTTCTGCTGTGTTTTACTTGCATCTATTTGAAAGACTGAGTGTAAACACAAAAAATATTTTATTTTATGTGCTGGAATGTGCAGAAAATAGGTTTAAATGTTAAACTAATTTCTTCCAGTCAGAGAATGTTGCAGATAATTAAATTTTTGCTTGATGCATAAAGTTAAAAGATTAAAACTAATAAAACAAGTTTTAAAAAGAGACTTTTCCATTTGATTACATTTTGTATGATGGATTATGCAGAAAAAGTAGAATTGGGCTGAAAGATCTATCGCTTTATCACCTATTCAGGTTGTAAATCGTGTTTTTAAAAAGTAACTAAGTAATTAATTACTTTTGAAAATAAGTAATCAGTAAAGTAACGGGATTACTTTTTGGGGGAAGTAATTAGTTATTAGTTACTGATTACTTTTTTCAAGTAACTTGACCAACACTGGTGCTGGAATCATTTCTCAGAGATTTTGGTTCACACTGACATAATCGCCTCACACATTTGCTGCAGATTTTTCAGTTACAACTCCATCATGTAAGTCTTCCATTCCACCAAATCCCAAAGGTGCTCTATTGGATTGAGATCTGTGAAAGTCATTTGAGTGAAGTGAACTCGTTTTCTTCTTCAGAAAACCAGTTTGATATGATTTGAGCCGTGTGACATGGCATATTATCCTTCTGAACATGGCTACACATTCCCAGATAGCAAAATTGGTATGGCCTAGATCTGGCCCACACAATGTGCTTACACATGGCCCACATACCGCAAAGAATGACGGCCCTTTGGTGGCCCAGATCTGGTTTACCAGAGGTGGCCTACACATGGGCCAGCACAAGGCCAGTTGCAGACACACTGCTGGCCCAGAACAGTTTCAGTTCTGGCCCCAGATGTCAGCCTAATGTGTACCTTAATCAAGCCATGTAATAACAACATGTGCCAGAACATAATAGTACATAATAAAGTGTAACCTCACAAACCTGCATTTGAAACGTTGGCTACCATAGCAGTATAGTATTGCAACATGGCATTTGGGTCTTCTAACAAAAATAGGAAAATAGGAACATAAACAGTGCCATCATTGAGATACATGACACCAGTCAGTCAGAAGTACCAGCTTGATGCCAGATAGATTTTCTATGAGCCTGGCCACATAAACCAAACCACAATCGAGCCAGATGTGGCATGCCATCACATAGACAGTGCCATCTATGCCAGGCCTGGCCATATCTGGATGACATACCACTCACCATGCCAGAAGTCAGGTAGCAGTGCTGGCTAAATACCAGCTCTGGGCCAAACCTGGACCAGACAGTGCAAATGGTTCAGGGTAGCAGCTGATAAGTCTTTTAAGTCTTTTTAAATACTAATAATGAGATAACACTTTGTTCCTTTTTATGCTATGGAGAGGAGCAGAGTAAAGGGAAAGACAGAGTCAGTAAAAACAAAGATGGCAGTTGTGCAGGACAATGGAGAAAAGGGAAAAAGTGGCTCAGTGAAAGGAAAAAAACAGCAAAAGAAATCTCAGCGTCACTCAAGAGCCTTCTTTGAAGAAAAAGAACTTCAGCTGAACAAAAACCAAGTATTTTCCCTGAGGAATACTGGCGTCTCTGAGAGAGAGAGAGAGAGAGAGTGAAGTAAAAGCACAATGATTTAAAATTCCTTAGCTTGCTTATTTTTGGAGCAGTTCAATCAAACCGTTGAATGTTTACCCCGAAAGTTTAAATTGTTAGGGGAGCGTAACACATCGCTGACACTCCCTGATCAGCCTGTGGGAGCAGTGGGAATAGCCTGGTTCTTATGAGCCTGAGCTGGTTAAACTGGATGAAGCCAAGTCAGCTGGACACTGGAATGTTTTTGAAGCTTTCAGAGTGAAGTTGGTAATAAAAGACATTTTGTGACTTTGAAACTTTGCTGAGAAAAAAACTCAATAGAAATGTGAAGAATCCTTCAGATCCAGTCAACAGCCTGAATGACAAACCTTTTAGAAGAGCACGTTGTTGCACTGATGCATGGCTGGCAGACTTCTCGTTACTGACTGAATGCTGGATTGTGCCATAGATTTTGCGTAACTTTACATATGCATAGTAAAAGTGTAACCTTGTAAAATGTATTTTAGACAAAAAATTCCCAAACTTTTAAAGCATTTTTTTTAATCAGTACCTATATGTGCAATTTTTATGTCCTGCTGATGATTTAAATTACAGCTATTACTCTCTCCATTCAGATAAGTTAGGGGTTTCAAAAAAGCTGCCTATAGAGTAATGAAGTTGGAAACAGTTTCCAGAGAGACTCAGGCTATATCAGAGCATAAAAAGAGTCACATATTTCTCCAGACATAAACGTGTCCAAAGGAATCGAGTCGCGGTTGGATTATCACCGCTCTAATATGAGTGAGTCATCTGAGTTCATTGTAACAATAGACCTTTGGTAGGATCCTTTGTGATCTTACGAGCATGCATAGGAGCGAGACTGTCATCTGCAGCTGATCTGTGACGAATTAAAAATGAGAAAGTTTAACCATTCGTGTGTCATTGGTAGCGTAGTGAACTGATGCTGTCCTCTGGTTACAGTGGACTCGTGCATTCTTCCGGTTCTTATGTTAGAAATGGCTGAGATCATTTTCACTTCCTCTGGCCTGTATGTCAAAATAAGAACACTTGGTTTAAAGGAAGTCACCTTTAAATGAAGCTATTATTTAAAAGGTGCTCAAATTGAATCATTAAAATGCGTCACTGTGCAGAAGAGTCACAAAGACATATAACCTGAACCATCTACATTTGGTACAGTTACACATATCTTGAATAATTTCTATGGCAGGGCGAGCTTGTTTGTGTTCCTCATCAGCCTGAAGGGAGCCCAGGGGAGAGTTTGATGCCGCTCTGCAAGGGTAGCTGAAGGATAGTGCAGGACTGCCGTCCCCACGGTCATTAGGCCTCCTGTGCTCGACACACACTCATCATCCATAGCGATCTCGCAGAGGTCTCCGTCCCGCTCGCAGAGATCCCTCACTTTCTCTCTGGTGGTTTGGCTCGTCTTAGCCCCGTCTCTTTCTTGCTGCATGCTGGATGAATTCTGTTTTCCGCAGCCTCTCTGTCTCTGTCTCTCTGCACTCCCTCACCCCCTCCCGTGTGACCCTTTTACTGTATGTCTCACTGATGACTGATTGTCCTGGCCAGGCCCAGCCAGCTCTAATAAAAAGAATAAACTCATATTACATTCATGCCTATGGGTCTTTGCTGTTCACAAAGAAAGAATAAAAAATAGAGGAGAGAGCAGAGAGTAGGTGGAGTGGGAGTGAGGTGCTGTAAGAGCATAGAGCATGAAGGGTAAGAGTTGAAGGAGCTTGACAGTAAATGAGTCAAGACTGCAACAAAAAGGAGAAAAGGGTGGGAAGGAGGCAAAAGCTTGAGAAGGCAGTGTGAATAACTGATGGAAGAGTGCAATAAGCAGTGATGAGACGGTGATTTCTGTACTGTGCTTTTCGCAAATTTTCAGATGACTTCTTCAAGGTCCCGTGTTAGGAGCAGGCTACCAGCTTGGCTGATGACTCGAGTCTTTCTTTTCAGCCCCGTGTCTCCGACAGTCTTTCCTTTGCTTTCTCTAACTTGCTCTGATCAATCAGAAGCTTAGACTAAACTTCACTCTGACTAATGATTTTTCACTGCCTCTCCTGCTGCTTCTTAGACAGCAGGAACTTAATCAAGAAAATAAAAAAATCAGTTTCAACTTTTCAAATGAAAACAAAAAGCTACTTTTGGCTGATAGTGCTGTTATTTTGGACTCTTTGGGAGGCCTAATCAACAGGAGGATTGTTTGTGTGCTGTATAAAAGAAAGCATTTTAAGGTAATAATTTAACATTTTGGGAAATAAAAACTTGTTTGCTTGAAAAAGCATTCCCTCCTTTTATGCCTGTGCGATAAATATTCACCTGAAGTCAGCAAATTAGTTAGTGATAATAAGCAACTCCAAGGCCAACTGACAGAATAATCATCTGCTGCATCTGTACAGCTGAACTGTGAAACTGACATGTATGATTTTAGGTTAGAGTCACGTGAGAAGAATTTTTCATTAAATTCTGTGTTGTCTTGACTTATTATTTCCATAATTATGAAGTTAAGAGGCTGTGTAGCAGCTAGATGCTACTAATCAAATGCACTGGATTAATTAATCATGAGCTGATGTGACCACCTCTATAAAGCAGAGGGTTGGGCAGTTTGCTGGTCTGGAATATTAAGCTGTGTGTTAATAATACAATGCCACAATCTTCCCTGGAGTGGATGTCCCAGCAAAATCACCCCAACATCAGACTGCGCAATACTCATTGCAGCAGTTTCCTGCGCCTTAACAGCGGGCATGTTGGAGGGTATACTGGTGCTTCCTGGAGTCTTCGTTGGTTGCCAGTCAATACATTTCTCACTCATAACCCTTCCTAACGTGGAGTTGTAATTTTTACACTTGTTGTTTTCAGTACAAATTTAACAAATGATTTATATCATGTTTATGAGTGATGGGTTAATAAGCGGGTAGGTACAATCCAGCAGAACCAGACTAACTGTTCTCGGTTTGACGTTTAGCTTTATGCTAAGTTATGCTAACTGGCTCCAGTTATGCTGGCACACTAGCATCTATCTTCTGTCTAATGCTGAGCAAGAAAGCCAGTTTGCAAAATGTCAGTGCTTTGAGGAAAGCTCACACTTGTCTCTTTGTGTTTCCATTGCTCCAGTGTGAAAATGGTGCTGCTGTGGACAGCTGGTGACGTCTTCAAGACCACCTATTTTGTGATGAATGAAAGCCCGGCGCAGTTCTGGGTGTGCGGTTCAGTCCAGATCCTGATTGATGTCGCCATCCTCCTCCAGGTCCTGTTTTACAGCCAAGACACAAGAGCCAAGCTGGGCTGAGCATGGCTGTTACAGTGACTAACACAAAAGCCCGAGTGTTTGAGTAAGTTTCGAGGACTCTGATGACTTCACGCCCTTTACAACACGCTGCAGTGTTGATAACGTTTAATGTTTAGTGCCAGAGTAAGGACAAATCAAAGTCAAATAGTGTGTTTGTTTTGTTTTTCTTTGGTGTGTTTGTTCACTTCTTTTACTGTTCATACTATCCTAGTGTCAAAGAGACCCAACCGAGTGACCTGTAAACGCCGTAAAGCCAAAATTCATGCATTAGCATCTTTAATCATGCCCTAGCACCTAAATGCATTTGCCTGTACATTTGTCCTTATTTTGCTACGTGTCTCCTGAAGTGTAGTGGGCATGGAAATTGTAAGGAGGATGCATTACTCATATTGGCAGCTCACTAACGACAAATATGTGCTTCTGTAACAACCGTAACAACCAGTCCTGCACTGGTAGGCCTCCACTGGACCCTGCTGCCTGACTGATGGCTCTCCCACTTCACACTCCTCACTTCACTGGACTGTTTCTCATGATACATGATATGTGAGCTTGTCTGTGCCTTTGCATGTGTGCGAGGTTGTCGTTCTCTCTGGTGTGTTAGTACAGCTAAAATTGATTTTTGCCGTTGGCATCGAGAGCCAAGCCAAAGCTTCAGAATGTACATGGAGTAATCTACACAGGCCATCAATCTGTGTGTTATGTATGGTGGTTTGATTGACGTGCAGTACATGTCTCCACACAGTATACATAGAAATATGAAAAATGTGGGCAGTGATGGTTTGCACTTTTCCTCAGCTGCAAAATGTGTTACGGGCATTGGAAACACAGCAGACTTCAGGGCAACTAAACTTCTCGAGGGGACAGTGTTACTGAATCTTTGTGCTATTGCAATTTCTGCCAGTGTATTTAGGTTAAGCTGTTTTTTGCTCATCTTTTCCTCATTCAAAAGGAGGAAAGATTTTATATATATACACACACATATATATATATATACACACACACACATATATATATCACACACACACACATATACACACACACACACTATACAACACACACATCACAACACACTATACAACTATATACACTATAATATATACAATATATATATATACATATATATATATATATACATATAGATAACATATATATACATATAAATATATCATATACATATACTATATATATACTATATATCATATATAAGTATATATAGATACATATAAAACAAACTATATACATATATATATATATATACATATATATATATACATATACATATATATACATATATATATACATATATATACATATACTATATATACTATATACTATACATATATATATATATACAATATATATACTATATGTATAATATATATATATATACATATATATATACATATATATATCACATATTATATATATACATATATATATATACATACACATAATGGGTTGCATTTATATAGCCTTTACAATTATGTATGTGTGTAATATATATATTTACCTTGGTTATTGACTAGATGGTAAATAATAAGTGTGCTGCTAACAGATATTTAAAAAAGGTCAATTGTTTGTGTTCAGTTTTCTTAAACTTCATCATTAAGTCAAATCCCTTCATTATCAAGCCCATCGTTAAAATCAAAGGTGATTTTATTTTCAGCAACATGAAATAACTTTTCTTTTAACAATCATTTCCTTTTCTGATTGGCTCATTAATACACTCGCTGTGATTTTAATAGGTCACTCAGTCTAACTGCAGGTGGCTGATTCTTCGCTTTAGTCCAAGAGGTGAAGTGGTGCAAAAATTATTATTTTTTCTTCCGGTCTCGTTGTTCCAGATCAATTATGTGTCTTTCAAATTTTGTTTCCTCATTTTAAAACATAATCAGGCTTATATGCACTGATTTACCTGTAAAACACTTAAAAATAGCTCATTAAAATCGTGTCTAAGATACTAACTGAGGGTCTAAAACTGAAGTTAGCCGATGCACTGAAAACAGGCGGATGCTGTGAAAAGAACCGAAAATGCTTCCAGCTCATCATTTCCACAGTCTGAATGACATTTAAGCGAAACCATAGAAATCAAAATCAAAAACAAAGACCCCTTTCAGACAGAGCTTAATATTTCATTTTCATTTAATCTAGGGTCAGTTTTTAAAATATTATAAAAGCAAATTCTAGCAATATTTAACCTCCTAAGACCTGAACTCTTCCACAGCAGCATTTTTAATTTCTCTTTGCTATTTGGGCTGATTGGGACCTGATGAATGTAAAATTTTTATTATTATTTTTTTAAACCTGACTTTTGGTTCTGAATAAAATGAGATCCACATATGAGGACATTTGTTTTAAATTTCAATAGAACAGTGGCAGTATAATGTCCTCCTACGTGGATTTCAGGCCCTTGTAGAGCAAAATCTAGTATTTTGGTCTAGACGACCCAAAATGTGATGTCCACATATGTGGACACCAGGTCCTAGGAGGTTAATGAATGATTTGCTTCTTAGTAAAGCTTAATTTAAGACTGGTTTGCCCTTATTTAAGTGGATTCGGGCCAGTGATTCAGAAATCCAAAGTTAACAATGGATTCTGCCAAAAATCAGCAGATTCTGAATGCAGACGTCTTGCAGTGAAGTTCGACTCACAGGAGGAACATCAGCTGAAACCTCTGGAACAGCCCTGCAGTCTCTCAACCTGAACAACATGCCGTGTGAGCCCTGTCTCACAAAATGATCTGCAAGAAGACGGGCTGACAATTCATGTGTGAAGGATGACTTGTAGCTGACGACATCTCTCAGGGATGCCCCGACTTTTATATAAAACTGTACATCAACTAATGGCTACAAAGAAGTCAATAAAAGAGAACGACTCCCTATTGTCTCTCAGAAAGTCAGACCCACTTTAGTGTCTCCACTCACATAGAAATGTGCTGCTGGATGGGGCAAAGGTTATGTAATGCACGGAAAACGTGCTAACCTTTGGTTTAGTTCCTTCATGCTTCCGTGTAAAAGCTCCGATGAGCTCGGCTTTAGAGGCAGCAGCGGCTGGAGTGTTTTCCACGAGGTTCACGTTTTCACATCTTCAGTTTGAATGCGCTCTCTGTTTAATAGGTTTTGGGGAAACCTTGCAGCCATAACAGAACCAGTTAAACTCTGCATTCTCTGCAGCTTATAATATGCAAAACAGTTCACATGTACTTTATTCAGAGGCTCTGTCTATAATTGAAACAGCAATTTAAAAATAGAGCCTTAAGGTTAGTTGTGGTTCTGTTACCTACTGCTTGATAGTTTCCTCCTACAAAAACACTGCAGGGTCAAATACATCAGTCCCAGCAGCTGATCAGTACTCGGAACAGGTTTCTTTTTAGTTTTCCACTTGCATGATTTAATTAAGTAATGAAGTTTCAAGCTGATTAAATCTTCCACACTTTTACCTCACCGGTTTCCATTAGTTGATCTACACCTGTTTATCTCAGTGAACATCATATTTAAATTACCCGCTTTTGCTGTTATGGTTTTTATAATGAAGGCAGCAGCAGCAGCCTGCAGCAGCCAGCATGTCGGTACCATTAGCTCAATAATAAAAAAAGATTGTTTGGTCTGCTTTAGAAACAGACCAAGTTTGCATGCATTCTTTAAATCCACATATCTCAGATCTGTTTGCCATGTTGTAAGCTGCATGTGGCTTATCGCCTCTATCCTGCACACCACAGTTGTATTTTGTTCCAGTTCTGTGTCATGTATGCTCTTATCATCAGATGTGTATCTTTATATTGTTTTTCCTCTGCAGAGGCTCAGAATAGCACCCGCACCGACTTTAGTTTAACATTTGCCTGCTCTGTAGCCTTTTCCTCTCAAGGACAGCAGGACAAATGAACACACACATGTGCCTCAGGTGTGATAATCAGTGAAGTTCATATGATGGTAAATCTACTTGTTGCCTTTCTGCATGCAGAGGGAGGATATGCTGTGTAACAATAATAAGCCAAAAGATCCTTTCTGTTGAACCAAAAGTACAAACAAAGTAACTTTTCACTGGAATATAATGAATATAATGTAACTGTGATGTAAAATGTAAGAGTTTGTGACATCAGGTATGTAAAAATACTGCAAAAATGTTAATGTCTGAACGTTTTACTGTCTTATGGCAGCTCTATGTATGTATGTGAAATATTTATCATCATCAAATATAAACTATTTTGAGTCCATGGTGTAGTGCTGTGTGCTTTCTGTCTCTGTGAACTCTGTGAATGTGAAGCATGTGAAGAAGAAAGAGTTTGACAGACAGAATAGAAGCCTGGTAGTCTGAGTGATTAGCTTTAACATGGCTAAGATCTAACATATAACCTTTCCAACAACTTAGCTAGAAACACCAGACGTGAACCACATATATGTTCTCTACATTCCTATACAGTAGATATATCTTTTCTACAGAACAGATCCCAGTCGAGCTGTCTTGCAGTGAGATAAAGTGCAGAGGGAAAACCTTGAATTCTTTTATTTAAAAGGATTGAGCACCAAATAAATAATGAAAAAGACTGAGGTAGAGTTCAGACTTTTCTGTTGCTGAACGCACGGAATTGAAGATCTGCGGGTTAATTAAGACTCGTGTCCCTCCAAGGCTTTAATCCCCTCTACCTAATTCAACATCACACACGCAGATGGTTACGGCATCGCTTGGTTCAAGATAACTCACAGCAATAAAGAGGAGCGCTGCAGCGTGGATAGTAAAATATTAAGGAAGCTGGCTATAGTTTGAGTGTTGGACACGGACAGAATGTGTGCTGCACCTGTCGGTCTCTAGCATATCGAGACTATCTCTCCACACGTTACATGTTCCATATGCACGGGGTACGACCCCGTTGGTCGTGGCGTGTGGATATTTCTTTAAGACACTCCGGCACACCTGGCTACGCCCCACAGCTCACGTGTAAAACAGCTGTGCTTTCAGTGGATTCATGTTTTGGCCTGGCTTGTACATCCATTAATAATAGATAAACTGGAATGCAGGCTTGAACTTGAACGCTGTATCTGATCCTGATACCTGTAACGTGTGTCTCATTGGTATCACATAGCATGATGGCAGTCATGACTTTGTCTATGGGTTTTAAAATGTTTCATCATAAATCTCATAATGGATCTATCTGACCACCTGCCATCAGCTACGTCTTTCCATCCACCCATCCATCAGCTGATAATTCCAACATGTCTGTCTTTACAGTGGCTTGTTTTAATGATGGATGAGGTGGGCTGAAATAGTTCACCTGCACCCCATGTCCATGAGGTCTGCTCTGCTCCGGTCTGCTCCATTTATTAATGATGGCGTGTCGTCATGCAGTAAAAGGAAGTGCACTTTTCATCAAGTGTTCCAGATTTCATCTACTAGGCACAGAAGTTGTTGGCAGCGTAGGTGATGAATATTGAATAATAATGAATACGCCATGTTTCTTAAAACACTGATTCTTGTTTATGTGTTACAGGATAACTGTCCTTATTGTTTCTACCCTCATGTTGTTCATCCCCTAGTTCTTTACATATGCTTCTCCTGGCTGTTACACAGAGTTCCTGCTTTATTTTGGTAATTATTTTCTTTGCTTTTTTTCTATTGTTTTACTTCCTGTCTTTGTCCTAGTTCTCTGCTGAGGTTAGTTTCATGTGTCTTGTGCTAGTCATTCAGTTTCTATTTAAACACATCAGCCGCTTAATTAGCCATACACCTGGTTAATTGCTTGTTAAATATCTAATTAGCCAATTACATGGCTGTGACTTTAAACGTGGCATGGTTTTTGGTGCCAGACGAATTGGTCTGAGTATTTCAGAAACTGCTGATCTGCAGGGATTTTCCCATACAACCATCTCTACGGTTTACAGAGAATGATCTGAAAAAGGAAAACTATCCAGTGAGCGGCAGGGCTCTGTTAAAAACCTTCAAGGAGATGGTCTACACCAGCAGACCACAATTGGTGCTTCAACATGAAGGCAGGAGGAAGGAAGGCAAGAGTAACAGTAACCATTCTAGCCAGAACGGGAAACTGAGACTGGCACAGGCTCACCAAAGTTGGACAAAAGAAGAGCAGAAAAAATCTGCCTGGTCTGATCAGTCGCAATTTCTGTTGCAACATTCACATGTTAGAGTCAGAATCTGATGTAAACAACTCTGCCTTGTAGCAATAGTTGTTGGCGTAAGTGTGTTGGGGATATTTTCTCGCCACACCTCGGACTCTAGTACAAACTGATCATTTTCTAAACACCACAGCCTGCTGAGTATTACTGCTGAACATGTCCATCCTTTCATGACCACAGTGTACACATCCTCTGATGGCTGCTTCCAGCAGAATAACACGAAGCTCAAATCATCGCAAACTGGTTTCTTGAATATGACAATGGCCTCCATAGATCTCAAATGGACTCCATAATCACCAGGTCTCAATATTTCTTCATATTTCTGACATCTTTCCTTCCACTTATCCAGTTTAGGGTTGCAGCAGGGCTGGAGCCACATGCATGTCTTTGGACTGTAGTAGCACGCACACGCAGGAAAGCACAAACTCCACAGCGTTTTCAGCCAATCAGTGGATTGGAACGCTGCGTTACTGCGTTACTAAAACCGTGATTTTTTGCGAGAATGTCTCATGACAGTGATGTAAGCGAGTGCCACGTTCGTGACAACAGCTGTGTGCAGATCAACAGTGGATCACATATCAGTGCAGAGAGAGTATGAGCGTGCAGCGTTTAAAGCGTGGAAGTACTGACCTTACTTTGAGTTTGATTCCATAAAAAGTGACAAAAACATGAGTGTCCGCTGTGCGTGGGAAGAAAACTTCTTTTTATAGCGAAAAAACCCCTAAACTTCCAACAAGCACCGAGTAGCTACGACGTAATGGGAAACTCACAGAGAAACTCGCGGATTCTTCCACTGACCGCGGCACACCTGCACCAGGGTAACCCTCCGCCTGCCCCACTCCTGCTTTACAGGTGAAAATAGAGCAACAGCACCGCTGAGTCTTTGACTTTATTTATTTTCTGCTGTGTTTTACTTGCATCTATTTGAAAGACTGAGTGTAAACACAAAAAATATTTTATTTTATGTGCTGGAATGTGCAGAAAATAGGTTTAAATGTTAAACTAATTTCTTCCAGTCAGAGAATGTTGCAGATAATTAAATTTTTGCTTGATGCATAAAGTTAAAAGATTAAAACTAATAAAACAAGTTTTAAAAAGAGACTTTTCCATTTGATTACATTTTGTATGATGGATTATGCAGAAAAAGTAGAATTGGGCTGAAAGAGCTATCGCTTTATCACCTCTTCAGGTTGTAAATCATTTTTTAAAAAAGTAACTAAGTAACTAAGTAATTAATTACTTTTGAAAATAAGTAATCAGTAAAGTAATGGATTACTTTTTGGGGGAAGTAATTAGTAATTAGTTACTGATTACTTTTTTCAAGTAACTTGACCAACACTGGTTGCGGATAAATACAACAAACTAGTACCGGTACCGAAAAAAAGATTTATTCATAACACACGTGAAAAGACCCAGGAAAACCGAGTAAACAATCAAAACGGTAAAAAAATAACGCTGAAAACCGATAAAAACCCTGAAAACTATACATTTCACACCTGAGCCTCAACTCTCGCGGCCCGGTACCAAACGACTTACGGACCGGTACCAGTCCGAGGCCCGGGGGTTGGGGACCGCTGTTTTACTGTATGTCTATATTGGTTGAGCAGCATAAAGATGCAGTTGTACAGTTCTCTCCCATAGTTCTCATTCTGAAATTAAAGTTTGATAGATCCTAAATCTTTATTTCTTGTCACATTTTGATGTATAATGTAGCCTAATGATTTGGCTTAAAATAACCTACAGGTTCGACTGTTCATCATAACACTTAAATGCTTCCTCGACCGTAGCCAATAGTTTGATGTAATGCACGATCCAAACTACCATCAGCAGCTGCAGTGAGCGTCTCCTTTCCAAAGTTATCCCTTATTTGGATAACGGCGTGCACTTTAATCAGCAGCAGCCAGATGTGTTTGTTTTGAAAAGCCTGTCTTACATCAGCTCAGCATAATCCCTAAAAGGACATGTTGGAAAATGGACAACATCCATGTGAAGGTTCCCCACTGATTACTACAGAGGATTCATAGGACGTTTTCTTCATCTTTTACCTTTTCTTACGACATAAATTAGGCCAAAAAAAGCAGAGCAGGAGAGAGAAAGGGATACAACTCGCTTCTGAAAATTCAAGCTCAAAGCAGGCTGATGGGCTCATAATAATAAGCCCAGGTATGTGACACAGGAGTTTTGAGAGCTCTTCCATTTGAGAATGACAAAAAAAATTCAGCTTCTTATCCTGTTATCAAGACTAATAAAAGCATTTTACTGCTCATTTCCTGTACAAACAATTTCTGAAAATGACCCTTGGCACTTCTTTGGTCAAAGAGTGGAGGATAATGCACCAAGACAAGAGTCTTCAATGACAGATGGACAGACAGAAAAAATCTTTCTGTATTTTGTAGAATTTAATAAGCAGATGGTCGTCCAGTCTGGGATGCTCTATAGCCTGGAGATTGAGCAATAAATTGGAGGAAAAAATCAGAGCAAAATGGAAAAGAGGAAGAGAACGATTCTCTGCTGGCTGCCCTGTCATCACTCACAGAGCTGATGACATTGAAAACACAAGAGTAAAGTGCACGATGTATGAGGCACCTGAGGAAAAGACAAAGCACGAGTCAAACTGTATACTTTTGGGAAATGCAGCATATCCAGATGGCTTGGGTTTAGGGCCGCCTCATGTTCCTGCAGTACGGGACAGTCAACCCCCCAGGTATGTAATGACAGGCCGGGACAGGATCAAACCCTCAAGATGGAGGAGGTTGTTCCGAGGTCACAGACTGTGGAGAACAGAGGAGGTGTAGGGGGAAAAGAGAAGGACAAAGTGAAAAAAACACTCAGGAATCTTTAAAAATTCAGGTGTTGGAGAATTTAATGAAGTCAAAAGCTGACCTTCTTCCACCCTTCGTTTAAAAAGATTAAAAAATCATCTGAAACGTCCATGTGAGGTTTAAACTTGTACTCCGTGACAGATTGGAAGTATCGACCTTGTGTTTATGTTTGACGGTGGAGGCATCTCGTGGATCATCATGGATCGAGTGAATTGTGTCTCCTGATATGGTAGAACAACATCGCTGAAAAAGAAGTAGGAGATCCTCAAAATGATGATTATACTGAACACTGTATCCCAACTTCTGTGCAGATTAGATATGGAGACAGTTAGTGTCAGTGCATCAGTTTGGTAAGACTCTACCATGTAATCCAGATTGTGGTTACTCTTTGGGTGGCTGATCGAAATAAAATAAGCAGGAAATGATTTAGTACACTTAAATTCTATGTAATAACTCTGGGAATTTTTAATATTAACACATTCTTTAAACAGTTTGCAGTGCAAACAATCTATTAATCAACAAAATCATCACATCAGATTTTCAGTGCAAAACTAGTTACTGATGCTTATTTTGACTGTTTTGAACAGTGCTGCTCAAAAGTCTTGAACCACTGCTTTTTCATATTTTCCAAGGAGCCAGACTATGGATTAGTTTGTTAAAGTGGTCTTGAGCAAAGGTTTGCTTGGCTTTCTGCAGTTTTTCTTTGGACACTGGCTGGTTTTCGACTCATTTTCAGTTCAGCTCTTTTGTGTTCCTTCCTTTGTTAATATCACTGATCTGTGAATCATTTAAGCATAAAGAGGAGTCAAACTTATAGGATGAAATGGTGTCTGTAGCACCTTAGCAAATAAACTATTTTAAATTGCATGCTTAGGCACTTTGTCACAAAATCATAGGGTTTGTTTCCATTTCTTTAGTAAAATTTATGAAAAATTCCAACGATCAAAGAGTTTGACGGGCATAAAATGCCAAGTGCCACTCAGCTCAGCACGACCAGGAAGAAATGACCCAAAAGACTGAAGCTCAAAGTCCTGATCTCATGGACTTATCTGGAGTATTGACTATGTGCACGTTAGCATGTGCTACTTCTGGTTTGGAAACTTCTGTGGGGAGCTTTGTTTCCGGTGTCCAATTCGCGCCTGGTTTACGGTCCAAAACAAGTTATGCAAATGAATGAATCAAGCGGCGCTTTACATTTCTATAGATGTCTAGGGCATTTACCCAATATATCTGTAAATGATGTTCATCGACTTGTCGATATTTTTCCCCCGCGCCTCAGAGCAAAAGAGAAAAGGGATTCAAATGTTATATTTCTCAGCTGTCCCTCGTTTATCGCGGGTGTTATGTTCTAAAAATAACCAGCGAGAGGTGAAATCAAGTAGCCGATTTTATTTTTTGACGGTGCAAAATGTTTCGAGGACATACAGCGCTGCACTGCAGAGTCACACTGCTAGCGATCGATGCAGCGATTCTGTACTGTACAGGAGAGACGTCACGGAGGAGATCGTCTGCAGCGATCAGGACGCAGGACACAATGTGACGTAAAAAAAAGGCATGCAAACTTGCACTAAAAAATCCACGAAACAGCGAGGTGAAAGGTGAACCGCGTTATAGCGAGGGACCGCTGTAATTTTGAAGGTAAGTCACAACATACTCTTCGTACATACTAATGTATAGAAACCGTTACCAGCAATCATTCATTTTTGTGTGGCTTTTTTCAGGGTTTGTTAACATGCTGTGTAGGTGTGTACTTGACTAGCTGATATCGACATAACGGGGAAACATCTGGTTTGACTGTTCTTCACCTGTAGTCTGAATGCTGAACGTTTGCCTGTTTAGATCATGAGACCAGTCACTATACAGAGAACTGCTTCTGAATGTGGACGATGTGTCTTCTGCTGCAGTGATGCAGTTCTGCTTGTGTTGAGTGATGTAAACAGCTGATCGATCTAAACTCTTTAAACGTCATAATTGATCATTCGATTTTCCATGACACAACAGTGGTGAGTGTTCCCACCTTCTGCTCTTAGTAACTTAACGCCATCTTTCCTTTTTTCGAGTTTTGGACATGATTTTGGAGGATATCTTCACAGTAGCGATTGACCGCAAAGTAAAGCTACCGGAAATGTACAACCTCACATCCGGTCTCAAACCAGGAAGTTAGCATTTTCTCGTGCACAGGGTCTATTGCAGCAGCCTGGAGGTCAGAACCAAACAGACCAAAGTGCAGGTCACTCAGTAAATCTCGAAAACACTCTGTTGGATGCTTTATGCACTGATCTCTATATGAGACGGGATGCTGCAGTCTGTTTCGTAATAGAAAGGCTTATTTTTATCAAAGTCTCCTTCGGGATAAACATTGCCCTTGCTCACCAACTGTTCCCCTGTGGAGTTCATGTTTTTCTTTGCTCTCACTGACATTTCAACATCTGAAGATCGAGTCCACAGATGGCCAAATAGCTCTTTTTTGCATCATCTCCTTCTCACTCAGATTTATTTTGGAATCATGAGCCCAGCATAGGGGGCAGGTTCTTTTTGTTGGTGATGCCAGTTTTTTTTCCTTCATATGGTGTTTTGATGCCTGCAAGCTACACATCGCGCGAGTGTGCACTCATGTGGGTGTGTGCTGTCTATCATGATGGAGAATGCAGTATAGCAAGTGTCATGTTAGTAGAACGAGGACATTAGTTACAGTGGAGCCAGACGATAAACAGATACTTCATGAAAGGGACGATAACAGAAGAAAGTGAAGTGTTCAGCAAACACACAATTTCGATGCACAAGAGCTGGAGAATGTCAAGCGGAAAGTTGTTTTCCTCAGACAAAAGTTTTTGACACTGGCTTTAAAATGTGTGACTCAGATTGTTCAGATTTTTTTTCACACATCCCAAAAGACATGAATTAAGGCAGCTAAACAGAGCAGCAGCAGCTTCCAACAGAATAAAGGGCAAACGTAGAACTCGCAGTCAAAAGCAAAGAACTAAATGCTCGGCTTAAAGCAATGAATAATCAGTAACAATGAGTTTTAAGGAAGATGGTACATCATATCAGTGCTAAGAAGAAGTCAGTTGTTCGTTATTGAAAACTCGTTATTGTTTCTGTTTCTTCTTGTTACGGGATTCGTTCTTAGGTTTGGTGTCTCATGTTTAGTGTAGGTTTAGTTCTGTGTCTACTCTGCGTCTTTGTGTAGTTGTTTCTTGTTTCCTGTTTTCTGTTTTATTGTGAAGGTCCGTGTCTTATGTGAGTATATTCAGTTTTGCTTCCCTTCCCTTGTCTCGTCAATTACTTCCAGCTGTGTTCCCCACCTGTGTGTAATCTCCCTCTGTCATCCTGTGTTTCCCCCTGCATCTGTCTACGTCTCCCTGCATCTCCGTTTGTGTCTCTAGGTGTTTTATTCTTAGTTTTCCCAGTTAGGTTTTTTCAGTTCTGTTCTCGCCATCCTTTGCCTTTTGTTGTACGTCATCCTCCTCAATAAAAGTCCACTCACATCACTAGTGCCTGCGTCTTGGGTCCTTTAATATATTACACACGGCTCGCCCCGCTGGCCGTGACATCTATTTTTTAAGTCAGTACTATAAGAGATTTCTTACTGGCTTTTACTGACTGTCTATATCAATACAGTTATAGTTATGGTACAGTTTTTTGACGCCTGTCAAAGTGGAAAATTGCAGGTCACCAACAGATATACAGATTCTTGTGTGATATGAAGAAAATTACCCCCACAAAGAGGAAACAATACAGTAAATAATGGGATCAAAATGGGTGAAATTGATGGAAAGTGATTGTCAGAGACCTTTGTTCATGTTTCCAGTATTTCCTGTCATGTTGATGGATGCACTTCACTGAAACCCAAATGACTAAAACGGCAACTAAATAACAGCTTATACAAGGACAGGACAATACATGAGAATAAAAAGACTTTTACATAAACGTCAACTTCCTTTTACTCACATAGAGTAGGCAGAGCGTTGAGAAGGTCACGCCGCAGTAAAATATATATCTAACGGCACCGCTTTTGACAAGCCATGCCACTTTTTTCCTTCATTACTTTTCAGGACTATTAAAAACACATTTCTGAAGAAGAAAATGAGATTTAAGCTTTGCAGTAGTTCTGCTCTACTGGTATATTGTAAAATAATTGAGTTTTTTAGTAAAAGTCTCTCTCTGACTTTGTAATGGGCATGCACAGATATGACAGAAAGCAAAACATCACTGACTCTGCAACTTTACCATTGCATAAAATCCCCCATTGTCATTAAATTGTTGGGTTATGCTAAATCATCCTCGATCAGAACTGAGACTAGGACAAACAGTCCGTCCATCCGTCCGTCCATCCGTCCGTCCGTCCAGTTGTCCATCCATCCATCCATCCATCCATCCATCCAATCTCCATCCGTCCATCCATCCATCCATTTGTCCATCCATCCGTCTATTCGTCCATCCATCAATCCATCCATCTGTCCATCCATACATTATACATCCATCCATTCGTCCATCCATCCATTTGTCCATTCATCCGTCCATCTGGTCCTCCATCCATGCATCCATCCATCCATTATTCGTCTATCCATCTTTCCATCCATCCATCCATCCATCCATCCATCCATCCATCCGTCCATCCATCCATCCATCCGTCCATCCATCCATTCGTCCATCCATCCATTCGCCGTTGAGATGGTGGTGGGTCTGGAGCCTATCCCAACTACCATAGGGCAATAAGTGGGATGCACGCTGGACAGGTGGCCAGTCTGTTGCATATTGGATTGGATGGTTATTAGTAATTAAAAATAAGTGATTAGAAAACATAACTGACTTCAAGCGGTATTTAAATTATCAAGCAAAAACACCCAACATTTGTTGTAACGGTGTTTGTGTAAACTCTCTAAATTGCATTTCTTGTGTTGAGGATAAGCTGGGCTTATAGAAATAATTTAATAAAAAATGAACAAGTAATAATAATAACAAAATACTTTTAGTTCACTGCAATCAGGAATGCATGTTATGCTATGCTATGCTTTCAGAAAGCCATTGTGGCTGCTTCCCCCTCTTCCACCAGCACCAGCACCCCGAGCCACTTCTGAGCCACATTAAATGACTCCATAAGTTAGTTTAATAGAGAGGAGTGCAGGCCCACAGTGAAATATCCACCTTGTCAGTGTGCCACAGCTGGCCCTCAATTTAGGACTGAATAGCTAGCATTTCGTGTTGTTTGCCCATATGTTCTCTGGCTCAGAGGAGTGTGTGTGCGTGCTTGTGATTGTACGGGTGTGTTTGCAGTTCCACAGGCTCTTTTGCCTCATGATTGCTTCGGCAGCACTCTACTGCTTTCTCTCCTCTATTTGCAATCGGCATGGAAGGTCACGCATGCAGCACGCTCATACAAACACACACACACACAGATACATTCACGCCAGCTGTTTTCTCCTCTCTAAGACAAACTGCGAGAGAAAAAGCAGCAGACGGGGGAAGATTTCCTCAAACTTTCAAATGTGTTTTTAACCCAAAGACCTCTCAGACTTGCTCAGTGTTTTAGGGTCAGATGAAGACAGCAGGGCTTTGTGCATTCACACTCAGTTCCTCCATTCCCTGAGCAATTAGCTCAGGATTAGATTGAGGTCAATACCTTCACCTTCATTGCAGTCCCTTTTTGTGGAACATTTTAATCAATCCAGCCCCTCTACACACAAATCATCTTTCTTTTTCACCTCCCTCCCTCTGTTTTTATGCCTCAATTGAGATTCAAATTAAACCTCATCTAATCTGGCAGTTAAGCAGAACATTATTTTCTGCTCTCAGGTGAGGTCGTTACATTGTCTTTTTATGCTGAAAGACATGAAACAAAGGGGCCGTGTGTACTGTACCACTGAACATCATTATTAGCCCCCAAACTCTCTTTTGAATAGGTGATTTAAGCCAGAATAGAAAGGAGGATGATGATGATGAGGAGGAGGACAGTGCTAGATGTGACAGTGCTGAAGGTGATGATGATGATGATGATGATGATATGGGTCAAAACCCTCATGGCCATCAGCAACAAACTGATTTCCTCCCACCGTTACTTTTGAAGGAGGCAGAGTGGCTGTCTGCAATACTTTACAGTCCATAGGTTTTACACACCATTACTGACTCTCACTGGTGGGTATTGAACTCATTTGCATGTTATGATACTGCATTAGCGTGATGACCTCAGGCTTTATAGCACATTGCAGAGCATGTGGCTGATGAGGATTTATCCAGAGGTCATCTGTGTGATGTGCACGCCAAGATAACATCAACTTCTGCAGAGCTTCCTGACATTAAGTCACCGATAATCATTAGTCGCGTGCTGGAAGTCAGAGCAGATACACAAGTTCATTAAACTACTCTTGTTTTTAATTTCATAAATTAAAAGGTTCTCCCTGGATAATGAGGAGAGATGTTCAATGTCACTCAAAGTGTTCAACAGAAAACATCAAATTTACAGAATATTAATTCATCGAGACAGCTGAGTATGTGATATTAATCTGCTTTGTTTAAAATACATTAGTTCCAGAAACAATTGACCTTGTTATAAACCCATCAATAATGAAATAACTGAAATAATCACATAAGGCATGACTCTTTACTTTGGCCTAGTCTAAACTAACAATAAATACTAACAGAAATCATGGAGATTCTTATCCCAGTGTCTTTGTTTTCAGTATCTCTGCTTTTACAAAACAACATGGTTGCTACACACTTACCTCAATAAATGTCAAGGACCCTGTGGTTCAGTTATAGCACAGTATGGCACTGCGAGGTAGCGGCTTCCTGTTATGATATGATGGCATTAGAGAATCTCCAGACTGCTTTCCTTTAGTAACAGGTTGAAGTAGGTTATGATAACTGTGTCCTGCTGCTCTCTGCTGCCTGTAATGCTGTGGCTTTGTTTTGACATTGTAAAGTGAAGTAAAATAAAGCAGCAGTGTAGGCATTCCTATAACGTTGTCCTCTGTTCTCGAAGCCAGCTAACTGTGTGCTGCCAGTACCTTTCTATCTTTATCATATCATACAGCTTTATTGCAACTGATTTTTTTCCAGTAGTGGTTTAGCATGTTTTTGGCAGCAGTGATCAGAATATTGTAAGGTCTGAGAGTGGCCTCCTCTATGCTCTGTACTCAGGCCTTGGAAAACCTGGCATGTGATGGGAGACTTTGTCCAATTGCCAGATGAGGTGATTGTTGTAAAGAGTGATGCGTGAGGTTTGAATACCACGTTTTTATATGCATTCAAAACGCGCTCATGTTCAAACATCTTCTAGATTTCTGCCTACTGAGACTTTCAATTCTAAAATCTATTTGAAATATTTGAAAATACAAATACATTTTCTTTTTTGAATAAATGTCAAAAAAAATATTTTGAATCAGCTGTAAATTTCTGTTACCAGTGTGGGGAATGAAGCTGTATCTACAGCTTTGTTGTTATGTTGGCAGGAAAACATACCAAACAAAATACAAATAAACAGATACAAGTTGCCTTTGTGTCATCAAGATGATGCTTTTTGAATGCAAACTTTTATACATGTCATATAAAGACATTTTCATGATTAATGGGACTAGCAATGATTGCTGCTTCAGCAGGGTCATTGTGAAAGCCAAGCCACTGTCACTGGATACTTGGATAGTTAAATAAACTAAGCCTGTGCTGCTGTGACAGTGTTTGCACTTGATCTCTAATCACACTTATGAAAGTATTAAACATGACATTATTAGAAAATTTTCAATGGCTTAAATTCTATTTATTATCTTTCTGGCTGTGTAAAATTACTGTACTCACTAATGATACATTGGCATTCATAAACACATTATTTTGGCTTCGATGTATTCTAATGTAGCCATACAATGAATAAGGCTGAAAAACCGCCGCCTGGCATCAAACCACCAGAGAGGCAATAAGGTAAGTATCACTGCCAAGAAAGCTGGTGAGTCTATTAAAGGGAGACAAACTACAAGCGTAGTACTAGCGCTCAAATTTGCTAAATGTAATGTTCTGTGAGGCAAACCAACAGAGATGTGTAGTTTATCTTTCCTTACCAAACTATTCAACTCTGGAGCCATTAAAGCATTTTAGGATAGGATATGTTTCTGAAGGTGGTTGGCGTGCATATGTGATGTTTCACAGTGTAGTGAGTTTACAGTATGTGGCAAGGGGTGAGTGACATTTTTACACAAATTTTGTCAGTCCTTCAGAAATCCAAAGGTGTGCTCCCCTGCTTCACCCCGAGAGAGAAACCTGATGGTTGGAGGGTGAGAAAACAGAGTAGGAGATGTGAAGGAGGGGGAGGGAGAGTTGAGGGGATCAAGGAGCAGTAAGGATGAATGTGCAGAAAGTGGCTCGGAAGAAAAGCAACAACAAGACAAAGATGGAGGAAAATAACATAAAGATGAAATAAAGCGTTAAAAGGCTGTGAGGATATTTAGCGTGCACGGCTCAGGTGATGAAAATCTTTTGGCCTCTCCATCACAGTAAACCTTTATTCTGACACAATAAAATAACAATTACCTCTTTCACACCTTTCTTTCAAACACTGTCCTCCACAGACGTATGCACGGCTGTCATGTTTGATGCTGTCGGGAAACTGATTTTACAGCAACATGTGCCACAGTCTGTATTTCCTGTAATGTAAATCTAATGCACGTGTGTGCAAAACTATTTCTGTGTACTCTGTATAACGCCTGTAGAGCTTTCTAAAAGGCCCGATGTTAACTGATGCATCTTGGATTAGATACATCAGATAACATCAGATTAGAAATGTAAAGAAATTAAGTCGACTCTAATTATTATTTTTACATTTCTAGTGGGTCAAATAAAAATGTGAAATGTAGAGGAAACCAAAAATACATCAATAAGAGAGGGAAGATTAGACTTAATGCACCAGGAGACAAGAGTATCTGAACCCTCTGCCTGAATATTAAAATAGAAAGAAATGCTCAAAAACATCTTACTTTACTGTTATTTGAGACAGACTGAATCAAATACATTATTACACAAAACCCATATTTATTTTTCCCGTTACATTGCTTGTTATCCCTGAAATGTGGCAAAGAATGACAAGGTAAGGTTACAATGTTTCTTTTTGTGTCATCAATACGAGAGCTGGAAGAGACGCAACCAATCTGAAGGTGAAACCTGGGAAAAGAGGAATGAAGGCAAATAGGAACGGGGAAAAGCAAAAGCAAAAGAAAAGATGTGGAAAAAACACAAGCACCCAGAGAAATGGCTCCACGGACAAAATATACTTTTAAATGACCATGTGGTAATATACACGGTAAAATGAAGTAGGATGGAACAGGATAATTACTGAAAAAACAAAACAAGACAAAAAACAGTCAATTTCATAATTTCACAACATTTTAAGTGGAGATATCGTCTGAATTACAGGAGCGGGACCACTCCTCCTTCACGCCCCTTCCAACCTCAGACTATGTATGCCTCTTTCTCCAATACCTGCTGTTGTCATTTTCATGCCCCCCCTTTTTTCCCCTCTCTTCTCCTCTTCTCTCCTCCTACCTTCCTTCATTCACCTCTCGTTAGTACATGGGGTTCTGCCCGGCCCGGGAGCCTTCGCCAGTCCCCTTCGAGGCCTTCCCCAAACCGCAGCACCAGTTCATACTCCCTCATGCCTCTGCTCATCGTTCAGAGGATGTGGTCCCAGCTACTGAAAGTGAATTTTAAATGTAAGATGTCATCATGAAACTTTCCCAGTTAACTCCTCACACTAAGACAGTTATTTCCTGTGTATTAGGAGGTTATCATTAATATCCAAGAACATAATAATAATTCCTGGGTTTAAATCCTTGTTTGGTTTTGGTGACATTGTGATTTCACAGAGGAACCTCTTTTTTTACACTCAATACTCTGAACTGCCACAAATAGTCCATCCATATAATGCTCTATGAATCAGGTGTTGACAGAAGTCCCACTATAACGACATTCATAAACTTTTGTTTCGTAAAACTGAAAATTTTCCTGCATGTAAGTGTTGAGAAAATGGGCCTTAGAGACATTCAGTTGTGGTCGTTTCATGGTCTCATGGTCATTTTGGACTCTTAACGCTTCTTTTATAGAAAAAAAGAACCTGCCCACACGGAGGAACAAAATGTTTTATGATTGAGATATTTGGTCACAATGACAACCTGTATGTTTGGAGGAGTGAAGGTGAGACTTTTAACCTGAGAACACTGTCGAGCATGGTGGTGGTAGCATCACACTCTGGGGTTGTTTTGCTGCCAGCTGGAATAGTGATGATGGAGGACCCTACCTCCCAGTTCTTGAACTTCACATGGAATCAAAAGCTCGATGGTTAAAACAACACAACAGGACAATAATTCCAAAAACATGTAAAAGCTGAGTTTGGCTAACGTTAAGTTTCTTGGACAGCCTTCCCAAAGCACCGATCGCAAACCACTCAACATTTCTAACTATGCTTAAAAGCCAGTTCTGCCAAGAAGAGTGGTCAAATATCCAACCAGAAGTATTCCACAAGCTTGTTGGTGTTACCAGCATCATCTATTCAAAGTACAGTTTGCTTGTGTCTGTTTGGGCCTGTTTGGATATTTACTTTGTGTGTGGAAGAGAGAAAATCCAAAATAAATTCAGTGTTTGAAAACACAAAAATGACCAAAAATGCAAAAAAAGCTTCTTTACAGATCACATACTGTACACATACATGTGCTTGTACAATATTATTTATACACGGACACACAAAAGCACACTTAGTCACCATTACAAAGCCCCCCCCCCACACACACACACTCCTATCTGCTGCTGTAAACAACTCCTCAACCTTTTTCCAGTCTCAAATCCTCTGTGTGATTTACCTGCCCACATGAACGGCTTGCATGGAAGCATCATGAGGTCAGACACGCACAATTGCACACTTACTGTCTTTCTTTTCTCTCGCTCTCCACTGATGTCAGCGACGTGCAGCAGAGAAAGAACGAGCGGCTGAGTGAAACGGACAGAGTGGACTTCTCCCTCCCACACACCTAGCTTTCTATAACAGTCTCCTCTGCTGTATCACTGCAAGCCTTTGTGGACCTCTTGTTCCCAGTGTGAATCATTAACTGGCTCTACAAGCCCAGACAGGCGAGTGAGAGGAGAAGAGAGCATTTCTCAAACACTCGGCTTAAAAGCAGAGAACTTCTTTTGTTTTTTTTGCTGCACTTTTCGCTCTCACTTTCCAACAAGTCATGCAAACACAATGAAATGCGCAGGGTGTTTTGGTGAAGTGGGGTAGTCATCGTGCTCGATCATGAGACACATTTACATTTACGTGGCCTTTTGTCGTGCTGCTTCCTTTGCTTTGTCTCTTATGAACGTTGAGCCGAAAGAGAAATCTAATGCTGGGCAATTGAGAAGATGGAAATCAATAAGAGATACCACAGGTGAGTGTGTGTTCTCATGTATATTTCTGTGTGTGTGTGTGTGTGGAGCATTGGAGCATTAGGGATTATCCTTTTACTGCTACTCTGCTTTAAAGCATCAGGCTCTGATTTCATTAAGCTTCTCCAGCCAGAGTCTGATCGTACTGAGGAAAAGGCTGAATGGGTTTGTGATCTTCCTCGCTGCTCTCTGCACGACAGTGGAAACCTGACTTATTAATGGCGCGGTCTGAGTCAAAGGACTGACAGCAGGGGTAACCACAAGGTGATTAGCACACACACCAATTCAGGCATTATTCTCATTAGAAATGCTTATGATATACGGTAGTTTGAATAAATCCCTGAAATGGAAAACATTTAATGGGACATCCATGCAAGTAAATGACAGCTCCAACGGTCAGTGTGCTGAGCTGCATGTTGGGAGTCATGGTCAAAACCATAAATTATGCATTTGCTGTATGTTACAGTGAGACACTTATTCAGAGAGTGGAAATCCTTTCATTATCTGATTAGTATGGCTCCCTTGTTCTTTGCAGCATGTGATGTTTGACTGTTCTTCTATCCACTGGTGGCCTCTTCCGAGCAAGAATTGGTAACTTGGCTGTTTGGACTTTTAAATCATCAGTTTTAAAAAAAAAAAGCATCCTGCTGGTAGTACTGTATGTGCAAAGAGCCACACACTGGATTTAAACATATGTGCATGTGGGTGACCATCCCTGCATATTTTTTGGTTTGTTGGTTGACCTGGATCCTTCACCTCCCAAACTAATGATCCAAAGGCTCTGCTGTTTGACTCGGGCATGGCTCATAGTGTCATCGACTCACTTATTTTGTCTTTTAACAATCAATGCAAATCTATTTTAGATACGGTGGCACCTCTGAAACAAAGTGTTGTCCATTCTTCAAATTTCTGTCCTTGAATAAATGAAACTAATCAAACTTTTAGGCGATATTGTTGCAAGTTAGAATGTTTATGGAAGGCTTCCAAGCTTGAGGTTCATCAGGTTCATCTCAAGGAATCAATTTTCTCACTTAGCGACATGATAAAAAATGCCAGAACTGAATATTTAGCAAATCTTATAGCTTCAAAAAAGAACAATCCTAAAATGTTGTTTGATAAGAATATTGTCTGATATTCCTCGTGTACCAGTTTCTACGAAATCTGATTGTAATGAATTTTTGAACTATTTTGTAAATAAGGTCGCTGCCATCAGGTCTAATATTTCCCCATCATCCTCTCATCACGCTGACACTTTGCTTACTTCTGATACCTGGACCTCTTTTGCTCCTGTTACCTTACCATCAGTGCTCTGCTCGGGCATATGAAACTGACTTCAAGCCACCTTCATGTACTTTCTCCTTCAATTTTCATTAGTGTGTTTGACTCTATTGGTATTGTGGAAATAATTAATACTTCTCTTTAAACTCCAATCATCTCTCCTGCATTGGCAGAAAACTGAAACCACTATTTCTGAATTCCTTCACAGAGAAGCCAAAATAAGTGAAGAAATCACTACAATGCAGGACTGTCAGAGGCACACTTATCTTTACTGGTAAATTATACTGGGTTTTTACAAAAGCTGGGAAAACTGAGTAACTACTGCTCTGCTGAGTGGTCTTTCAATCTGAGTTGGTTGAGCCACAGGAAAGTGAAATAAACCAGAATTATCCTTCACGCTTAGTTAACGTTTCACCAGTGGCAAAAAGAATTTATCATTATTTGCCATATTTCAGATAAAAACATGAATATCTGGCAGTGACAGAGTTTATGAAACTGTAATAGATTGGATGATTTTCTGCCCTTAATATAAAGAAGGACTCATACTGGAAACACTTGTTAACTAAATTTATTGATAAAATTATTGTTTCTCTATTTGGACGGACTTCAAAGGCTGTGTGGAGTCTTTAAACTTTTCAAAAATTTATTAACATCAATGCAAAATAGAAATTATATTAAATTCAGTTATCACAATAAAAAAAGAACGTATTTCTATATTTTACATTTGTGCACACAGTTTGGTATACAGCGCGGTCACAAACCTTTTCCGTCCTTGCTGATTTCTTTTTCAGTATTTTTTTTAGTCGTATTTTGAATTTTTATTTTATTTTATGCATATTTGTCACGCTGTTTCAGATCAAAACTATCTCATGTAAATATGAAATGGAGTTGTTGAAATATAATTTTATTTATTAGGATCTACCTCAGCTCAGTGTTCATGGTTCAACAATAAGCTAAAATGGCATCCATGTGAGAGTCCCAAGGCAAAAACCACTGCTGACCAAAAAGTGCACAAAGACTCATCTGACATGTGCAAAAAAAAACAAACCCCAAAACATCTTAATGATCCCCAAGACTTTTGGGAAAATATTCTGTGGACTAAGAAGACCAAAGATGAAGTTTTTGGGAGGCTGGTTTCATGTTTCATCTGGCATAAAACTAATGCAGAACACCACACCAACAGTCAGACACGGCGGTGGTAGGGTGATGGTTTGGGGCTTCTTTCCGGTTCAGAACCCGGGTGGCCATGAAATTTGCTCTCTCAACTGCACTTAAGATATGAAGCAGAACAATGACCGTAACTCACCAGCAAGTCCACCTCTGAATGTCTTTAAAAACCAAAATCTGTCATGTTGAGGCTGTGTGCAGGCAGGAACGCTGGACCCAGAGTGCAGACTCCGGAGACAAAAAACAGCTTTAATGCTGAACTCAAAGTAACAAACTCAAAATACAATGAATAAACTCAGGCAGCAGAACACACAGCATGAATGAGGGTAGATCGCAACACAGACAGATGAAAACACAGGGCTTAAGTACACAAAGGGAGCAATCAGTGAATGCGAGACAGGAGGGAAACACAGCAGGGACAAATCAGGCCTAGCGAGACAGGGGAAGCAAAACAGGAAACATAACACAGAGACGCGGACTTGACGAAGGGCAACAGCAACTATGGATCACAGACAGAAAACCAGAAGACTAAAACTGTAACAAAACCCACACAAAGAAACTCCACTTAAAATAATCCAATAACCTATAAAACAAAGAAAGCTAGAATCTAAAGAAATAAACTAAACCAAAGAACCAAAAACACAAAACACTGGGTCGACGCCCCAGGCACCCTAACAAGATGATGGTTTTGGAGTGGTCCAATAAATGCCTAGACTGATTGAAATTCTTTGGTGTGATGTTAAACAGGCCGTTTGTGCTCTTAAAGCAATTCTGCAAAGAAGATTTGGCCAAAATTCCTCCACAGCAATGTGAAAAGCCTGTTGCCTGTTATCACAAAACACTGATTTGAGTCCTTATTGCCAAGCTTATCAGTTTTAAACAGACTGATTCACATAAAGCATTTTTGTACTCAGTCACTCAAAGTGCTTTATTCAACATGCCTCATTCACAGGTTGATGTTTTCTATCTGACATTCGCCGTCCAATGAAAACATCAGAAAGCAATGTAAGGTTCAGTATCTTTGTCCAAGGATGTGTTACCATGCAGACTGGAGCAGCCAGGAATCAAACCACCAACCTGTCAGTGAGCAGATGACCTGCTCCACCTGTTATTATTTTGATTACTGACGATTCTTTTGTTGTCACGCAGGGTCGGGACTGTTTGGATCACCTTTTTGCCTTCATAATGAAATAAAACATTTTCTTTACCTGGGTCATCAATATCTAACATTGAAGTGGATGATCTGAAACATGTAAGACAAATATGCAAAAAATAGGAACTCAGGAACACAGCACTGTATATGCTGATAAGTATGTAGGAGATCAGGTTTTTTTACTTTTGTTCTTTCACTGTATTTTTGGTTTACTTTGTTATTTTTGCCTCATTTTAGACATTTATTGAATGTAGACAGCTTATCATGATGAGTGACAAATGTTGGGGCAGAAGCTTCTGAGTGGGAGGAGGGCAGGATTATATATAGTATAGACATAAATATGTATATATTTATATAATTCCCTCTTCAAAGTGAAAAGTTGTGAATCACACGCTGAAAGGAACTCCGCTGGCATTTGAACATGACTTTCAGCCAGCTTGTTTATTTCTTCATATAATATCCACAGAGAAAAATAAAAAGTCCACTGATTAAACTAGAGCAACATGATGCATTATTCTGCATTTGCATCTTTTGATTGTCTATGCGAACAATCAGAAACTGCAGATGTAAACCAGAAGGTTACAAATGAGCCAATTACTGCATCCTATAAAATTGAAGATATTGTTTACTTTGGAAAAGGAACAAGACCTCGTTTGTTTTGTAAATAAGGATAAAAGGAATAGAAATTATAGACATTCGTTGAAAAAATACCAGGACATCATTAAAAGTTGTTAAAATTCTCTTTTTCCTCTTCTTCTTTTCTTGCTTTCTGACACTCGTTGTGAACAGTAGGTTCTCTGCTGAACCATCGAGTTTGCCTTCTTTGGAGTCTTGTGGCAGAACAGCTGCCTCCCTAGAATAGCTCTGCCCATCCATATGTTGATGCGCTGTGCAGCATTTTTGTACCATTCAACAGTGAACAATAATCATAGGTTAATTATAATTAAATATGCCCTTGCTTGATGTGTGCACAGTGTAATTTGAGTAAATGAGAACAAAAGCAGCGAGTAAAAGGAAACCTGGAAAGACTGATTAAAGGAGCGTGAGCGACCTCGTGTACATTTGAGGGGACTGTTTTATCACTCGAGCTCTTCTTCTCACACATGCATGCACAGCTGTTTTCCTCATAAACTCTGCAGGCATTAAACATTGTTTCCTTGATGAGTTCCAGTGCCAGAGTTTGAAAGAGCAAACTTCAAACAGGCAAAATTACACGTATTGTTCCCACGCTCAAAAGCTGCTGTCATGCATACAAAAAGAGGACGATCCCATTCTTACTCCCAGGGTGTCAAATGGTGACAGGTGTTGTGCATCAGGTTATGCAAATAGTAAGATAGGTCTACACATCTGAACTCTTGGTCAGGACCCTGATCTATGATGCTGGAGTCAACTTAGGACAAAGAACGAACACTTCACAAAGGCACTCAAAGAAAGCCAAAAGAAAGGCAAAACTCGGATCAATCGTTTCCACTCTCCTGTTTCCTGTCAAGGCTTTCTGTTTGGACCATTAATCGCAATCAATTTTAAAACAGGACTATATGTAAGGTATGATACATTATTGATGGCTGGGCCTCAAAACAAACATTTCACTCAAGCAGAAACCCACTGAGCTGAAGGAGTTTTTGAATTATATTGATTGTTGTCCCAATTGGTGTTGAAGCTGCAGTTGATCGTACTGTTTGGTTGAAAGAGTCACAAAGAAAGGTGAGAGACGACTGAGAGGAAGACGTCTTTATTTTTTACCACCTTTGACTTGTGTTGTTATTCTGTTTGCGGCTGACGTGTCTGCCTCTGCCTGTTCCACTCTGCTCTTCTTAGATTAACTAGTGTTTCAGTTTCGGCTCAGAGCTAGAGTCATGAATGTATTGATGAGGACACGTGTGCGTGTCCTTTTACTGGTGAACACACGCAAACACACTCTGAAGTCTCAAGGCCTCAGAAACTCACAAAGCGATCTGGTTTCATCAGGAATTTAGTGACTGCTGACTGAAGCGTCCCACAAATCTCAAATCCACAAACACAAGGTGTGCTCGGAAATATTGTGAGGCCTGATTCAAAGGTAGTTGTCCCCCTTAACGTCGTCATCTTGTGCACCTCTGGATCACCTTTACCTCTGTAAGCCTTTTTCACCACTTTCATGTGAACGTCTGCTGTTAAACCACCAACCTTACAGAGATCAATCTTGATGTCCTCACGGCTCAGAAAAGCGTAGAAGTAATGGGATGCGACCAAGAGCGAGGTCCTTGATTCCTTCAACATTCGCACATTGTGCATCGTAAACATATTCCCCACAGTCAGAGTGTCAGTGCTTAAAGGAGGCAGACTTCCATCATGTATGTGTTTTGCATTTTTGATGGGCTCGGCTTAGCACCTTTGCACAAAGCTTAGCTTTAAAACTGTAAATCTTTACGTAAATGTCAGTTTAATTTATAACTTTAGAAACTTGTTTCTTACTGGGTTTTGCTGATACTGGTGCGTAATAATCAGCAGGTTAATGAGCAGCACTGTCCCAGGTATAATGTGGAACCTGAGCAGTCGATATCATTATGGGAAGCACTCTCTCGTGCTGGGAGAGTGGATCTCGTCAAAGAGAGAGGCCATTAAGATTACATTTCCTGTTGATCTTATCAAAGGATAAAAACAGAGGAACTATATTTTCACAACTCAGGGCACGTTATACCACAAAGCAAAGTGAAATAATAATGGCGACAAAACACACTGACTGCTTGTTAACCTTTATATTCCAATTCAATTCAGTTTTATTTATACAGCTGCAAATCACAACAACAGTCGCTGCAACGTGACGATAATTAAGGCATCTAAATTATCTTAGTTTTAGTCGATCATATGTACCAAATATCATTGTCGTAGCAGACGAAACCTAAAACTGACTAAATATAAAGTGTAAAAGACTGTTATGTTTTTACCAGTGACAGTTGCTCCACATAGCAAAGTTTCTTATTTTTCTATACAGCGCATCGTTTTTTATCCTCATGCATTAGTTTTTATTTAGATATCGTCTTTTTTTTAGGACGGAAGGAAAACAGTGAAAATGGCTGTTGTTGTTGTATAATTATAATGTGTTTTGAATAAAAGCTGCATTATAATATACAGAACTAGAGTGAAAGTCAATGTCGACAGGTCATATGGAGCAATAATCCAAATTGTCATCAGTACAGAGCTGGGTGGGACGGAGCTACGACCGTGAGCGTCTGCAGCATGGATATGGAGGCTCCGCCATGGTTGGGGTTGTATTTCAGACAAAGGTGTTGGAGATCTTGTCAGAATTGGTGGAATTAGTGAAGACAGAAAAGTACCAGCCAGATGTTAATCTATCATGTAATGCCATCTGGAAAGTGTCTGATTAGCAATGGCTTAATTTCTCAGCATGACAGTGATCCCAGACACACTGCCACTGCAGTAAATGTACACCTGAATGGTCCCAACATCGAAAAACACCAAATGTCCTTTAAGAAGACTGGAGAACTGTTTTAGAAGACTCTTAAATAAATGACAAGTACTCTTACTTAAGGGGAAGATGGTCATGCCAGACATTGACTTTCAAGCTTGTTAGAAGCGTACAAACTGTGCTTTTGCCTTACAAACTGTTTTCCGATGTACCGTCTCACATTTCCAACTAATCATTGCACCAATGTCTTGCTTTCCCAACAAAAGATGAAGAAATGAGGAGCGGCACTGTGTGCTGATCCCTGCAGCCGTGTGCTGGTGTGAAGCTAAGACTGAACCCAAAAAATAATACAAACTTCAAACTTTCACCACCCCAGTTTTCATCACGCTACACAATTGACTGCATATATGACACGGATAGAAACTTCAATGCAAACGCACAATGTGGCACTGTAGACATTTGACCTTCTTATTGACACATTACACTGTTCAAATAAACACTCTACAATGTTGCTGTTCTTCTCTGTTTGTGTGGCTTAAGTTTCCAGCTAAGTCTATTTTTATCTTTAATAACTCGCCTATTTTTATTTATTCATTCTATTTATTGTTACTTTTATCCTTAGAGAAAGCCGAACTGAATTTCATTTTACTTTGTATAATGACAATAAAGGTCACTGATTCAAACAGGAGTGGGACAGCCTTGAAGATCTTCACAAAGTATATTTGCACAAAAGGCTCAAAAACACCTCAAAAGCTAAAGTCGAATCGTAGGATAATGACAGTAGCGCTAACTGAGACTCATCACTTTCATGATGATGCTGATGGTCTGTCTGGTGACTCACTCGCTTTATGTTTGTTGTGTCCACAGATGATGTAGGCGTTTAACACTATCAAATCAAAATGCTCAAGAAGTGTTAGAAACAGGCTTTTCAGTCACGGCAAAATACTGAATTTTGTGCATCCCATTAGAGCAAACGGGACAGAGAAGGCAGCAGCAGAGTACCAAACTGATAAGGCTGTAATAATAACACACACGCTGTTGTCACAGTGAGCCAGACTGCAGGCCAGCTACACTTAATGCATTTCCATCCAAATGAGTGAGACCTACAGTAAGAAGCTGGGGCCTGTGATAAGTCGCACATTAACCCAACATGAGCGTATGCTGTACTGTTGGACGCTGTGCTGTGATGGAGGTGTTCAATAACCCAAACTCGTCTGAGTCCTCACCTTCTACCAGCACCTTCTCAGCACTCTGTCTTCTCTTTTTCTCCTCTCTGTCACGGAGACTGATTTCACTTGTCTGTATTTCCTCACCTTTCCAAACCCAGGCGCAGTTAGTTTAAAATATGACTTCTCAAGCTGTGTTATAACATGCTGACATGTTTAGAGGGGACACTCTGATTAACAATGAGGGCAGCTAATGCTCACACACCATGCTGCCCAGAATAAACAGAGAAAAGTGCAAACACATGACTGGAAAGACAGCGGCACGCACTGCAGCCAAAGGCAAACATGGCCAAACATGACAGAAGAATGTTTATGTAACATTTCACACCATATGTCTGCTTATTAGATTAGAGATAAGCTTGCAGTGTCATGGACTTGCAACCTGTCCAGATGTGATAGGATCTAACCCCTCCACCACCACAGTTGGATAAGCAGTTAAGAAATGCATGGTTGGTGATATGATTTTAATGATAATCAAAAGCTGAAAAGTTATGGTTGAACATGTACTTTTCACCTTACTATTAACTTTAAAAGCTGCATAATAAATTAAGGTGTTAGTTACTATTCTGAGTCTGTAATAACATTGAGTCTGCAAGCTCTCACGACAGGCCTGATCCATGCTTCTCCAAAATTTTGTCTGAACCATTAAAGCACAAATGCACACAATAAAATAATAACCCTATTATAATCAGAATTTATCAGAGTGCAATGATTTGTCTTCCTTCTCTCACCCCAACCAGTCACAGCAGATGGCCCCGCCCCTCCCTGAGCCTGGTTGTGTCAGAGGTTTCTTCCTGTTAAAAGGGAGTTTTTCCTTCCCACTGTCGCCAAAGTGCTGCTCATAGGGGCTCATATGATTGTTGGGTTTCTCTCTTTTTTGTTTGCATTATTGTAGGGTCTACCTTACAATATAAAGCACCTTGAGGTGATTGTTGTTATTATTTGGCGCTGTATGAATAAAATTGAATTGCAAATAAATCTGTATTTTGTTTATAATACAACATAGAAAACACATCACTTATTTAAACAAAGAAAATGTGCCATTTTAAGAAAAACAGGTCATTTTGAACTTTCTTGTCTGATACAACATTCTAGCTGCTTAATAGTTTGTTGTATTTTTGTCTCATTATGCCTGAAATGTTTTCTGCAGGTGAAAGGTCAGGATCAGAGTCAAGCCTCTTCAGTGCAGTATGACGATTAGCATGGTGTTGCTGAACCATGCAAAAAGACCTGATGTATGTGTTGCTCTAAAACAGGGGTGTCAAACTGAAACACACAGTGGGCCAAAATTCAAAACTGGATCAAAGTCGCGGGCTAACATTAATATTCATTGAAAAAAAATCTTCCTCCAAATATAACAAGGAATCTTTTCTTATGGACTCAAACAAGTTTTGCTGAAAAACTGAGTATGGAACAAGCAAAGCTTAATACTAAACAATATATATAACTTATATAAACGTATATATAACTTAATATTGCACACATGCAAAATCGAAATTCCAATTAAATAACACATCAGTGGAATTCATTTCTTAAATAAAAATTGTATTTGCAGCCAAAACACCAACAGAGCATTCTGGGAATTGTAGTATTAGCAGTACATGAACTGTATAATACCAGCAGGTGATGTATGTGTTGCTCTAAAACCTGCGTATACCTTCCAGTATTTCCAGATGTACAAACTGCCAGTTCTGCACCTCCACACCATCAGACATACAGGCTTCTGAGACCTGATAACTAAACAGATGATCTCTCTCCTCTTTAATCCAGAGGACGTGGATCCAGGCTTTCCAAAACTAATTTCAGATTGTGATTTATCTGACCGCAGAACAGTTTCCACTTTGCCTCAGTCCAATTTAAATGAGCTTTGGCCCAGAAGAGACAGTGGCATCTGGATCGTTTTCACAAATGGCTTCTTCTTCTTTGCATGACGGAGCTTTAACCTGCATTTGTGGATGGCATGGTGAACTGTGTTCACAGACCATGACTCCTGAATGTGTCCCTGAGCCCGTGAAGTGATTTCCACAAGAGAATCATGCTTGTTTGTAATGCAGTGCCACATTATACCCAATCACGTTGCTGAACTTCCAGTGAACCTCATTAGTATTAAAATGTTCTTCACCTAACTGTGTTTCTGATAACAAAGTTACATGAGTCATGTGGGTATTCTTACATGCAAAGCCCAAACTAAATGTAACAGGATTGTAACCAAGCAAACAGAAAATATGATCTTCACTGGTGCACGAACAATTCTTCAATATACTGAAGCTTTTGTTGTTACAAAGGAGAAGAACTGAGTAGGAAAGCAACTATTCTTTGCTAGATTTTTCAACTTGTAAGTACCTCCTAGTTTGCAAAGAAAAGTATATATTGTAAAAGCTGGAACCTACTACCTTCCTCCCTCAAAGCCAACCCCTGTTTCAAAGGTTATCAGCCTGTTAAATCGCTGTTATCAGTTACTGTCGCTGTCGTAATACCAGCAAGCAGCCCTCTCCATATGCTCCCTGGGTATCCTGAGCCTGCTATTTTATGGTGGTGGTACTGTGTTGCTGAACCAAAATTAAGAGCTCACTTCAAGTTTTTTCCACTTTAAAAGGGCAAAATAATCCCCTGTATCTGGAGCCGTCTCCAGTGGCAGTGGCATAAATCATCAGATGACCTTCTCGAGGAAAACTTTTGGCCTTTTTTTTTATGTCAGTTAGACATGCTTCTTTTAGGGTTGTGTTCAGTCTGACCCTGTTCACAGAACAGCAGCAACACCTCCAGTAAGCTAATAGGTAACCAGAGAGAAATGTGATTTAGCAGGTGTTTGCACATATGTCATATCCTGGCTGTGCAGTATGCCCGACTCACAGGCACGACTGAAACTCAAAAATACAGCTTTATTGCTGGTGTGCAGGTGTTTCAAAATGACACTAAACTAAACTGGAATTCTGGAACCTAAACATACAACAAACACACGAGGAGAAACTATTAGCCCCGATTCTTTGATCCCCATGATAGAACAGAGAAAGCCCGACTCAGAGTGGTCAAAACATTTATAATTCTTTATTCAATCATCTTCCGGGAGAGAGAGCCCTGCACAGCCCAAAGCCTGTTACAGAAACTCTAACATTAGAAGCTCAACATGAGTCTCATATAGGTGTTATTTTAGTACTTCAGACGTCACACACAGTTTCAGTTTCGATACAAACAGCTTCTTATATGTCAGTAGCTTCCTCTTTTTCTGTTTAGCTTCCTGTACAGCTTGCAATAACTTCCCCTTTCTGAGGTCTGTTGCCAGGGCAACCTGTCACCCTTAACCTAGTCTTGTCTCCTCTGAGCTCAGTTTCTAAAGGCCTCTCATATTAAAATACATAAAACAATATAATCAGAAAATAAGCAAAAAAAAATACAAATATATATATATATGTATATATATTTCTTACATAATCGGTAGATAGGATACTACACTATATATTATAATACGTGTAACTCATATAGTATAGCCTAGAGAGCAGAACACACAGCAGGAATGAGAGAGGACGCGACACTGGGCTGAGGGAAACAGGCTTAAATACACAATACAATGACGAGGGAACAGGAAACACATGGGAAACACAGCTGAGACAAATGAACAAAACGAGACAGAGGAAGCAAAACTAAACACACTGAACATGAACCACAAGACTGTCAAAATAAAACAGGAACATAAAGACACAAACTCCCAACATGGCACAGGAACATACAACAGAACAAGAAAAAGAAGGGAAAAAGGGAGAGCAGGAGGGAGACATGATGGGCTGGGGAAACATGGGAATGAACACATGGAAGGGAAACAAGACACAAAGACCCACACAAACTCAGACACACGGAGGGGACACAGAGGACAAAGACACAACGGGAACCTAAATGTATAAGAAACTAACATGGAAGAAACTCAGAACTACATGAGCCTTAAATAATTGGAGATGATTTAATTGGAAACTAAATGTAACAGGATTGTAACCAAGAATTGTATGTTTATCGCAGTTTCAGGAGCGGGGCCACGCCTCCAAACGCACTCCTTCCAGTTCTCATCTATACATGTTCTCGCAGTTCTACAAGCCGTTCATTCGCGTTCACGTGCCCCACTCTCCCTCCCCTTTTCAGTTCTTTAACTTCTTCACTTCTATTTCGTACACGAGGATCTGCCAGGCCCGGGAGCCGCCACCAGTCCCCTTCGAGGCCTTCCCCAAACCGCAGCTCAATGCATGACCAAGCCCTTCACCTTTACCACCAAAAACCTAACCAAACCTAAAATGAGAGCGTGGGCCCAGCGAGTGAATAGACATAATAAAAAATGTCACCAAAGCACCAGAGACTGAAAATGCTGCATCAAAAGGACCCAGAACCATGACAGCAGCTGTTTGTCAAAGAAACCTCTTCTACTTTTCTCCTTCTTCAGGTTGTTTAACTAGACTCTCTGTTCATGGTTCTTGAGTCACAATGTCAAACAAAATTAGTTACATACAATATTTTAAAATGAACACTTTATTTCCTGTAGTTGTTTAAAACGTTGTCTGCTTTTTGTAGACACAACACTGGTTTGTTCCCTGAGTTAGTTGCCTTTAGGTGTCTAAATGAAAACAATGGAAGACCTTCAGAAAACTGTGAGAACTTTTGCTCATGACCACTAAAGTCTGACTCCCTGACAGAGAGAAGGGGTGGCTCAAGACTTTTGCACAGTTTTATGTATATTGAGTCTATTCTGTATAGTTCAGCTTGATATGAATTCATTTGACATCCATATTTTTTCTTCCACTTTATTAAATCATGAGTGTAAATAGTAGCTGCATAATGACGTCAGAGATATGCAGATTGGTGCATGACAATTATGCCCACGCTGTCGGGTATGATGTCCTCAGAATATGTAATATGTAATGGTGTTATAGGCTGAAGCAAGAAACAAGGAACATGAAAAGTAAGTTTTGCATGAGTATCCGATCCCTGCAGCCATGTGTGGATTTATTTTCAGGGATGTGTGAATCCGTGCACCACTGCCAGAGTTTGAAAATCCATTCAAGAGTCGTGCTGACCTCAGAAATGAAGCAAGAAACTAGCAAGAAGCCCATGTTTTCTACTATTTTTTTATGTGTGTGTGTGTGTGTGTGTGTGTGTGTGTGTGTGTGTGTGTGTGTGTGTGTGTGTGTGCATTGAGAAGCTTTCTTGCTGCTTCATACTCCTCAAGTAGCAACTTCATAATACTGATGAACACAGAAAGAATCTAATGTGTGGGAATGTTAAAGGCACGACATGAGTTGTGAAACCAACTAACTCCTTCTCTCAAAGAATCAGTATCTATTTAATTAACATAATTAATTAGCCAGGTAATAACCTGGCTAGATTAGGTTCTTCTTCTTCTTGCCGGAGATGCTATCACTGTATTAAGAGCTCTGTTTTGATCCCAGGTTACTGTGTATTGTGTTTCCTGTAACAAGATATAAGAGGGAAGAATACCCACGTAAGAGCTTGAGAGTGTAATGAGAGTCACTGTGTTTCCAACCATCCAGATACTGTTTCGTTGGTTACCTTTTAGAAAGGAACCTTCAGGGATGAACTCACGGTAGAGGGGTGGAAAAACACCGCTGGCGACCTCTGACCGAAGCTCTGATGAAACAGGCTACACCTCAGTAACTTCTCTCAGATAACTCTTGCAAACTTTATGTGGCAATTATTTATTTTGCAGGTTACACCGTCATCAAGGACATAAAAACTAGACTCCCCGAGTGCTTTTACTTGATTTGTTATCATCTCTAAAATCTGGAATGTAGCAGTGGGAATATATGAGCCAAGATTGAGGAACAGGTCAAAAGTAATTTCAAAGCTTTGCCTTTTTTAGCTGAGAAATCGCTCCAGAATGAGATCATTCATCTCTCTGGGCCAAGAACAGCAACATCTCTGCATTTTTACATCTCCTCTTTTGGGTGATGGCAGCTTCTTGCATCTCTGGGCTCTTACAATATGCAGAAGCAAAGCTTTCAGCCAGCAGCTGAGACACAAATTGAGTGTTGAGTGTTTTTCCAGTGGTTGCTTGATAGTTTTGAAGCAGTCTTTTTAAAGATAGCTTCCCTGTGAAAAGAAGGGAAGAAAAGATGAGGGTGGAGGTTTCCGATGGGTTGCTTATTTTAAATCCTCAGGCTCTCACCTTGGCGAGGGTATGTTGTCAGTGCTGATTACGCAAAAACTACTACTACCAAGATTCATTCAAAAGTTGGCAGAGTGACAAAGTGCCCTTTCAACTTTGCTTAGTGATTGTAATTGAAATAAGCCCCTCAGAGGGCCCTGCAGTTAACCTGAATATTAACTACTTGACCTACCTTAATATTCCTCCAATGCTGACTTTAATTACTTAAAAGTAAATTAGTGATGTGGGCTGGATCCAGAAGAAGACAGACCAAACTGGAATCTTTAACTGGATGTGAACGAAGTGGGATGAAAAGAAGAAATTTAAATTAATGTCAGGGATGGACACACGGCGAAAACAGAGACAGCGGTGAGCTTTGCCTACCACGCGGTCCGCTGTATAGGATTTTCTTTTATGCTGAATAGGATTTTGAAGTCAGTAGGGAGCCTTGTTGATAAGCTATGAACCTGTTTTGAATATAAATGATCCCGAGAAGCGAACACAACGCTGGCTCATTTCGAGTGATTTCGCCCACTGGAGGGTGTGCAGGTCTGAATATTTTTACATTAGGAATATGCATTTGAATTCTGCGAATCCGCCTTCACTTATTATTAACGAGGCTGAAGTTAGTAATGATTACAGTATTAATGATGAGTCCAGCTTAATCTAATCTAAAGACAACGATGACCAGACCCTGAAATCGGGGATTTCATCTAATGTCATGTTTTTTTCTTTCGAGCACTCTGACTCTATGAAACACAGCTCTTCTCCACCCACTCTGTGTGTGTGTGTCTGTGTGTGTGTTTAATATATAAACAAGAATTACACGAACAAACATGCATGTTGTTGATACACCTTGGTTTTTATGCCAAAAATAACGTCATCTGTCAGTTGTGCTCTGGTATGTTTGGAGGTTCTTTGATAAAACACTGTGTGAAATAAATATGTTACTGCTGCTCTCAAATATTACAATTAAAGACCAACAATGTTAAAAGCCTATAAGAATAAAATCACATGTTTTCTTGTTGTGGGTCGGACACCAATAGTCTTACAAGCTGCAAACCACGCGTGGTGCAATGTCAGAGCTAATAAGGTCAATGGGCCTAAACGCTGTTAAAGAGTGTTCTGCTGTTGCTGTGATTCCTCATGTCTCCATCTTCAAATATACACGAGCCTGCTTGTTATTTTTTCTTTGTTGTGGTTTCTTTTTCTTTTTGCCTGAGAGTGTACAAGACAAGTGCAAACCAAAGGATTTGTTTTTGCTCTTAAATTTTTGGTCCACAGTGACAGTTTCAGGCAAAACATGGTGGATCAAACGCTGCGTATATGTTTAATTCATAGGAAAAGAAACCAACAAGATTATCTTTGTATCATACAAACTCAGATGTTAGAGACACTAATTGAAATGGACCTTATGTAAATGCTGTCTACCTACATCAGCCATAGGTTTCATCAGCCGGTCCTTTCCTTGCCCTCTTGCAAACATATTTTGCATTGTCAGTGCTTTACTTCTGTTTTCTGAATTTCACTAGCAGGGACCACTCCCTTGGCAACGATGAGCAACGAGGGATGAGGAAGTGCGGTTTGGGGAAGGCCTTGAAGGGGACTGGAAACGGCTCTCGGGCCGGGCAGAACCCCCAAAGACAGCATCCCCTGCAGGAGCAAAGACTGGGCATAACGGAGGTTTTGGAGAATGTTGTGAATGTATACCAGGTAGGCTTGTGATGACCATCGACCCAGGAGCTCGATTAAGTGGTGAGGGATTCCTTTGCAGGATGTAGAAGTCGCAATTGTTGCGATGTCAAGTGACGGGGAAAGGGCAGGTTGAAGTTGTGATGCGATGAATAGAACGTGTTCCGAGCGGTCCAATAGGAGAACAATGTGCTTGCTGCAAGGCTATTTTATGATCGCTCTCTGGGAGATGCTGATGAGTTCTGCGATGCTGGGGTTTAGATCTCGAAAGACGTGGCTGAAAATGGAGGGCTGCCTCTGTGTAGGGCGCCAAGGCTCTGAATGTCTTCGGCCGTAGTAGCCCCCAAAGCCGGCAGAAGGGGCGGCATCTGTGAAGAGCAGGACGTCGTCGGGGTGGGGCAGCTGATCGTTGGAGAAGAAGGCGATGCCGTTCCAGTTAGCGAGCAGAAGTTGCCAGAGACGCGATTCGGCCCTGGGAGAGCTATGCAGCATGGCGGAGTCGAGGAGTGGCGGTTTGGATGTAGCGGGTGAAAGCAAGTGAGGGATAAGTTTAAGCGTCCCAACGGGAAGAGCAGCCGTTGTTTGAAGCAAGAGAGAGCGAGGAGGAAGTTTTGGAGGAGAAGGGTGATGCGATTGAGCTTTTTGATGGGCAGGACAGCCTGGAAACGTTCAGTGTCGAGGGTTATCCCGAGGAACTCCGGGGATGTTAAAGGTCCCGCGGTTTCTCTTCCGACGAAGGGACGCTGAGTTCGGAGAAGACTGACCTCGGAGAGGATAATCCGTGAGCTGGTGGTGACGTGGGAGGGGGTATGACTGGGAGCCATCAAGGGGGTGAAGCACCTATTTATTTATTTTTTAAATGAGGCAACTTCTAGTGCCGGAATGTGGATGGGGTGGAGGCTGGTGGGGTTGAGGGGGCATTCGGGGCGGGAATGGCCGCCGCCACAAAAGGAGCAGCAGTGAATATAGCGGCATTGAGGCAAGGAACAGCTGGACTCGTAGAAGTCGTGGCAAATGGTGCGGCCTCCGAGGTGCGTGATGGGCCTGCCCCGCCTGTCTGAACCGTGAGGCGAAGGCATGCTGGGGTGGAGATTGTGGGCTTAGAGGTTCTGGTACGGGAGCTGGGGTCAAGTGGGAGAGAACAGAGGGACGGCGCGAGGGCTGAATCGTTTTGGGCTGAGACTATGCAGGTGGAAGTGGGACATGACGGGGCGCCACACAACTTGCAGGAGAGAGAAGACAGCAGTAGATTTCCTGATCGGGACTGCCCCGGAAGGTGTCTTGGTTAAATTGCTGAAGGCGAGCAGCTGCCTGAGAAGCGAACTGAATAATGTACTGACAGAATACGCTGCCGCCAAATCGTAACGCGAGGTTGCGATTTATAGGCTGAGGCCAGAGGGGGCGTGGAGGAGGAGTGGTCCCGCTCCTGAAATTCAGATGACATCTCCACCAAATGGCTTCCTTCATGCTTCTCCTTTATTTAATCATTTTGAGACTATTTTTACTCAGTTCTCTTAGCCCCCCCTCACTGGTCTTTATCCTGTGTGCATAGAGGCATTCTGTCTTTTCCCACCTTCAGTTAACCTGATCAAAACTCGGTAGAACTGAGATCAAACAAATATCAGGGGGGGAAGTTGGTTGGAGAATCACCGAGAGAAGAAAGAGAAGAAAGACTGTAAAATCAGAGCAGAGACAGAGAACAGAGGCAGCTTTTAGGGTGGAAAAGTTTGACAACTCCATCGTGTGGGACCTCCAGGTAGCCATCAGTGTGAAAGCATCTGTTCAAACATTTATTTATTTATTTTTGAAATAGCCCAGTGACTCATTGCTTCTCTCCTGCACGCACCTCATGCCGTTGCTGATCAGACCCCTGGATGCTGGCTGCAGCGATCTCATCTCAACCCTGCTTGCCTGTGAGGGATTAAAGTCTTAATCCGCCAGACTGAAGCTTGCTATTAGTACCAGCAGGGCTGTGGTATTCATTGTGTTTTCTCATGCATGTGTGCATGTCTGTGTTAGCACTGCGGCGTTTGTGAGACGGATGGTGGACAGCTGCAGGTGTGTGTGTGTGAGAGATTAAAAAAATAACAGTGACCTGAGGGAAGAATGAGTTGATACAAGGGGGTAGTGCAGCAGATAAAGATGTTAGCTGGTTTAATGTTAGAGGCTTGGGTGTTCCCTGTCTACCACCTGTGCTAAAATTGAGACTGAAAACCCTCCATGTGTCCATGTGGGTGTGCGAGTGATTCTCTCTCTCTGTCTTCACGTGTGTGATAAAGCAAAAGAAAGTGACACACAGCATTAAAAGGTTATATTGCATTACAGTCACAGTGCGGTGCCTAATCTGTTCAGCTGTGCAGGAATAAAAACAACCAAAACAGAAAACACAGAACTCTTAGCCCAGCATGTGTGATCAGTGTCATGTTGCATACACTAACCAGCCCTCCTGTGCTGTAGGTTAATGAGTAGTGATGGAGGGATTAAATAAGCTGAATGTCTCTCACACACACAGAGCACCACCTGCCTACCTCGTCAGTTTCCATCTCTTGCCTCACTAATGTGTTGTCTGCTCTGTTAGATGGCATAAAGGACTGGCCAAAGTGTTTGCTTGTTTTAGCAGTTCCCTCAGGCACACACAACCCAATGAGCTGCTTCTCAAGGACAAAGTTTGAGGCTGGAGATGCAAACAAGCCTGATGATATTTTATTCTCTGAACTCTCACCTTGTCTGAATTATACTGCATGAGTTTTGTTGGAACAGTTACACTTTTCAAAGGCAGTTTTAAACTCTCACATCTATTTATGTACTTGTGACGCAGTCCAAAGTTTGTCCAGCTGTTCAGTGTTACTAAGATTTATTACTGTCCTTCCCACCGGCGAGTTTTTCTCTTTTATGTGTGGCTTTAAATAGTAATTCAAACATCTGGTTCAACCTACAATGACTCTTCTTTTTTACATAACCCATATCTTCCAGTAGTAAACAGCAGTAAACTATAGGAAGCAATAAGACCATCAGTTATTGAATTATAAGATTAGTTCAAGTAAAATATTTATAAAAAATCTATTTCACTCTGACAGCACCTTCTTCGTCGACCGTCCAATTTGCAGCGCAAACAGGCTCACCTCATCAGAACAGCACAGAGATGTTTGTGTTTTTTGATAAATCAGGTAACGTGAAATATTCTGTCTTGCTGTGTTTTCTTTAAAGCCACTAGTTTGGTCTTATTTACACATAAAACACAAGCTGACTGCAAGCTGAGTCTGAATTGGAGCTCGAGTTCAGATGTGTTGGTGAAGGTAATTCCGGGGCGAACCGCGCCCCCTGTTGCGCGTGAAGCGGTCAGGGTAGGAAACATGGAGGATAGCATCTCCTCAGTGTCCTTGAATTACACACTGTGTAAAAGGTAGCGGACAACAAAAGCCACCCGATGCCCGCATTTCTGCTGAAATGCCCCCTTTGTGTATTCTGGAACTTGCACACAGTCGCCTTTTCCCGGTCACTTGTGTACCTGCTGTCACCTTTACGCACACTTGAACTTGGGTAAGCTATCCACGGTCTCCTCTGTTGCGCACCACAGCGCCGACTCCCTCCTCCCGTGCTCTTCCTCCTCCTCCTCCTCCTCCTGCAGCACCGCTCCGCGAGCTGTAACGGGACACTTTCAGTGCTCCAAACCTTTACTCGCTTCCCATCAACGGTATGTTCAGACTGTCTGCGCGCCTTCCATCGGAGTGGATGACGCCGGAAAGGCGTCCCTGTTATTGTGACATGTGGTGGCTGGTGATGACCGCTGACTCCCTGACGTGGCGCTGAATGATCGGAGGAATTGAGAGGCGACATTGAGGGATTTTACTCAAAATCGATCCGGCCGTCTGAAATGAGCGCGGGGCTGAGGACGGTAAGGTGTGCTCATAAGTTGTATCGACGTCTGCAGGGGTTTTGTTTGTAGTTTTTACATTTGTCTGAAGTTGTAATGAAATACAAGTCTCTTTTTATCTCGCCAACACTGTAACACAGAGGAGGACAAATGATCACACTTTGTGTTTGAGAGTTTTATTTGGAACTAAGTGTATCCAAAATATGAAGTTGTTTCGAATCAATTGTAAGATTACGGTCTTTAAAATGTCCTTCAAACCACATTTGACTTTCGGGGTCGTATTATTATTATTATTATTATTATTATTATTATTATTATTATCTTTTCTGCAACAATCCTCCAACCGAGAGTTGGTTATATGATCGTAATTACGCGACAGATTTAACCGAGTTTAATTAGAGATCTATTCGAGATAAGGGCGTAAAAATGTTTCCCAGTGTGTGCTTTTGCAAGTTGGGGAGAGAGAGACAGAGAGAGATTTTCCTGCTGAACATAAAGCATCCCTGCCTCTCCAGCAGCTCCTGACAAACGCAGTCACTGTTGACTGACTATGAATATAACATAAGCTCCCTGAATGAATGCTGCATGCAGCACAGCCACTTAATAGGAAACTCCCAGAGTCAAGAATCTAAAAGACAAAACAGAATTGTACGTATTCTCATTTTAATACAACTTTAACTTTTAGCCGGTTTCATAAGTTAATTGGAGGATTTCTAAATGTCACAATGTTCAATAAAACTCTGCTTACTGAATTCTAAAGAAAATACACAACAATAGGAATTTCATTTTAACTGACTGACCATCTAACCTATTGGATTTGTGTCTATTGTTGCACCAAAAGTAGCTGATAGTAACAGTGTAAACGCTTCCTTCAATTAACTTTACAGTAGGAAAAAAGAGGGAACATCCATTACAGATCAGTTAACTACAGTTTATCATTCTCTCCTCTTCCTGTGTGGTGGAAATGAAATAGCAGCACCTTGACAGAACTGATTTATTGGTTCCTCAATAACAGGATCTTATCCTCCTGCATCTGAAGCACCGAAGCACTTGGGTACGATCCAGTTCGTCCAAGTGTCATTCACACATTCAATAAGCCTGTATGTACTTTACATGAATACTAAGCAGAACAATGACAATACTGCAGTGTTAGTGTTGGTGGTCCTGGGTAGAAAACTGTGAAATTTAAATTAGGATTATCTAAACTGTTGGGACATTTGAAGAAATGTCACTGTAGCATTTTATTCACACCAAAAGCTGCCAAGAGAAAAGTGGAGGACAGCCAAATATAAGGCAGCTGTATTGTTAGTAACAGGATACAAAAACAAACTACAGAGGATTATCTGAGTGTTTGTTGAATTCAATTAAATGTCAAATAACACAATAAGAGGGCTCACATTGAAATCAGAGTATTAACTATAACTCTTTAGAGCTCTGACACAACTCACCATTCTGGGCAACTTTAACAGCTAACAGTGCCAGTAAGTTTCAGGGAAGTTGTTTTGCCAACGGCAAACATTTTGGACCTTGCGCTGTGCAACAGACACTGAAGCACACGGCCAATAACGTACTCTGAGTGTGAATCATACCGTGAACCTGAATGTTCTTTTCTTCTGTTAGTCTTTCATTTTTAACAGATCATTTTTCTCTCAATGTGAACATGAGCGAAAAATTCCTCGCCTATGCATTCAGCAACGGGCCATTTATAGCAGTACAGCAAATGTGACTGTCTTCTTTCTCATTGAAAAGAAGTGAAAGAGGAGGGAGGAGCTTCTAGCACTGCAGTCTCCTTTAGGTTTCTCAGTCTTGGGTCTGTTCTCAGTCTTTCCTATTCTTGCTCTGTGTTGTCATATATGCCTTAATCTCAGTCCATCCTTGCTTCCTTTCTAACAGTTCTCTCTCTCTGTCTCTCTTTCAGTTGCCTGCATGATGCCACCACGGGTTTAGACCCTCCCTAATCCTGTTGTGGTGACACAGAGGATCTTCCTCAGTTCCCCAAACACCCCAGCACTGCAAATGTGGCTCCTCATGCAGCTCATTCTCTGCAGCTATCAGCCAGTGATCAGTCCTCTTATTCAGGCTTGCCTTTGCTAGACTGGCTTCAGAACAGGATTACCCACTGATTTGATGTTGAAGTCTGGTACACAGACTCAGTCTGCTGCGGACCTCTTACCTCATGACGCTCTGTTGGTTGGGGACCAAAAAAAGGAAAACAGCACTGCACCTTTTCTTTCTTCTGTTTTCCTACGGTAGCAGGGAAACTTTTTCAGATCTGTTAATCAGAAAAACTGATGTTTATTGAGACTGAAAAGTTTTTCAGAGGGCACTGTCTGCAGACTCTCTCTGTATTTGCTATCTGGTCTGAGCTGTCCACTCTCCAATCGAAGCACAGTGCTCTGTGAATGCTGCCATGCCCATCATCAGCAATGCCAACCATGACTTCAGCAATCTGTCCGTCAGTGATGACAGCAGTCTCGACCACATATTCACTGAGATCCCAGAGACTGAGACTATCAAGGTATGAACACGATTGCTGGTAAATTTAACGGTTAGGGAAGTTTTATATTAAACAAGTTCTCAAATTGTATAACAATGATCACCGTTTCATTCTTCGTGCTATAGGGTGTGTACTACCAAAGAGCTCAGTTCATCCGTCGGCCAGAGGACCTCTTGTCCATCGACCATGCTTCCTTGGCAGTGATCAATGTCGGTGGAAACCGCTACACCTTCCCCTGGAGCACACTGGAGCAATTTCCCCTCACACGACTTGGCCGCCTCTGTGGCTGCAGGTCACCTGAGGACATCGCCAGCATCTGTGACGACTACGATGAAGCCCGCAAGGAGTTCTTCTTCGACCGCTCACCATCCGCCTTTAGGGTTATCCTCAACTTCTTGGCTGCAGGGAAACTCCGACTGCTACGAGAGATGTGCATCCTCTCCCTGCACGATGAGCTGACCTACTGGGGCGTGGAGATGGCGTACATGGAGCGCTGCTGCAAGAGGAAGATGTACACACGCATCGAGGAAGTGCACGAGAAAGAGAGGCGTCGGCAGGAGCGCAGGCAGAAAAACGCCATGCAGCGGGTGACAGTGGAGGAAACACAATACAGAAAAGTGATGAACTGGCTAAGAGATATGGTAGAAAACCCACAGTCAGGCTTACCTGGGAAGATCTTTGCCTGCCTGTCGGTGATCATGGTTGCCGTGACTGTTGTCAGTTTATGTATCAGCACGATGCCAGACCTCAGAGAGGAAGAGGACAGGGTGAGTGGCCAACAGTGCTGATTGTGACCATTTTGATTTAGGTTCAGTCATAGTTTTTGGGTTTTAGTCATGATGTAGGCATCTAAATTCTTTTAGTTTCAGTGTAGTTTTAGTCAACTAAATATGGTAAGAGTACAGTACACCAGATCTAAAGTTGAATCAGCTGACAAAAATGGAAAGTGTAAAGGTTTGTCATGTTTTTCCTTGACATTGAATGTGAAATGTGCCCATATTTCCACTCTTCCTCCCATGCATTGATATTTTATCACGTTGTCGTGAGACAGGGAGCATGGACGCTAGTTCCCGTCTTCTGCAGAACTTAATTAGTTCTGATTGGATCTCGTCTCTCCAGAATATTTTCATCTCATTTTTATTCACTCACAAAAGGGTCAGTACATTTCAGCCTGTTATTTTTGGTCGTTGAGGAAAATGACCGGCCAGTGAAATCAACACTGGTGACCAAGCGTGTGTTGGCCTGCTGCAAGCGTAGCTATTAGCAGCGGAAATTCAGAATCCAAGTCAGATTAGTACAAAAGAGCCATGAATGACAATTTTGTAGAGAGAGTCCTAAAGCAGCTCTGTCTGTCAGCGATTTATCATGTGAGTGATCGTGACTGCTTAGAATGAAGGCTCATCAAGACATAATCACTAGCACTTCCTTTATTTCCTGGAAACTAACATTAAATGTGTTTAATGGAGATATTTGGTTAATAAACATTTTGCCATTGCTGCAGCTCAGGTGTGGAGATTAGTGGTGATGATAGATTCCATTATAAAGTCCAGATGATCCCCAAACGCAGGCTATACGCTGGCCCTTTGCAAGTCGGGGTCTGTGCACACATAATTGCATGTTTATGAATAATTGCTTTTAACTGTTTTTATATCACTCCACTCTGGATGGAAGGACAACAAAAAACAAGAGCGAGAACATCTTAGACAAATGCTGATGTTGCAAAAGTGAAAATTCTAAACTATAAAACTCGCTGTCATCTTATCCTCCTCAATATTCTGGGGGGACGCTGCAGTGTCGGTGTGTGATCTGTCTACCCGTAGCAGCACAGAATAATTAAGCCGGAGCTGCTCACTGAGGCCTGTCCAGTATCTGAATAATGAAATGAGCATACTGTATGTGACAACGTAGACGGACTCACACACGCGTGCATCAACAGACACGCTGTAAAAAACACATATATGCACTATCACTGCACACAGAATAGCCCATCCACTGAAACTGATACAGCGCTCTCTGAATTATGCACACATTTACTCTTTTGTCTCATGTTGGCTCATGACTAACGTCTGACAGCAGCATGTCCCCCATTCAGGACTTGATCATTTTTCATACGCCGGGTGTCCTTGAAGTAGACCTGTCATGCTCGTTCCCAGCTCCACATTCTTATTCTAGAGCAGCTCAGTACAATTCACAACTGGGCAGCTGTGGCTCAGGTGGCAGGGCAGGTTGCCTACCAATTAGAAGGACAGTGCATCGATCTCTGGCTCTTCCAGCCCACATCCAAAGTATCCTTGGGCAAGTTGGTGAAATCAGAGTTGCCCCCTGTGTTAGAAAGTTCTTAGGCAAAGTTCTGCATGGATGTATGTGTGACTGGGTGAATGAGACTTGTAATAGAAAGCTCCACTATGGCACTACATGAGTACCAGTCCAGTTACAGTTCAAAATAATCCCTGCATATCAGGTTCAGGTGTACAATAAAGCAACTTTAACCGAGTATCAGGCTCAAGACAGTACATATGTATGTATGTATGTAAGTTGACACACCTGTTCAATGGAAACTCCTCAAGAAGTGTACAGCAGCATCCCTGTATTGATTTTGATACGAGCAGTCACAGGCAGCCAAAAGATCGAGTGCAGGGAGGGGGTGGTGTTACTGGAGAAGGCCGACAGCAGAATACTTGATGAGTTGTAAAGGCTGAAGAGAGGATTTTGAGAGCCCTGCCAAGAGGAGTCCAGTAGTTAGTGAGAGTCATAGGAACACAGATGGACAAGAGCTTTGGCTCGGGAGTGGATCGAGTCTCCTGGTCTGCTGCTATGCATTCGATATGGACCTTTTAGAGCATGTGATAGATCAAACCTATTACTATTGTCCTAAGTGGAAATATGCAGTGGCTTCAGTTGCTGCTGTAGCTTTATTTTCTATGCAGTGATGACAGTGAAAGGTCCAGCAGAAACGAATGAGAAATGCAGCAGGATTTAAAAGCAAGCAGAGATTGAATAGCATAACATTTCTGATGTGTAGTATTACAGTAGCATTTTTATGCAAATGGTAAATGAAGTTTTCCTGCTTGATATTCACCTCAGGTAAGCACAGCTGCACTGACGGAGACATTGAAAGGCTGCACGCAGCCTTCCCTCGTACACACGCACTTGCAATTACCACGCCGTATTGATTCCTGGTGTAACAGTGTTTCCAGCCAGTGCAAAGTTTTGTGAAACTCTTTCCTGGAGTTAGTGTAACTAGGAGTGTTTGTCTCGATGCCCTGAGGCAGCAGTGTGGGTTATAAGGTCATCTGAGATTTGTATGATTGTGTCTGACATCTCACACCTTTGGGAGGATGTTGTGGGACGTAAGGACATTTAGGTGTATGCGTTCACTCAGGCATGTGTTTGCATGTCTGCGCTCATTCCTAGAAAGAGGATGGCAGTTCCATCTACAAGTAAACAAATCCATCTGCCGCTTTCATGTTTTTCCCTCTGCATGCTCCGGAGGTTCAGACTATTCAGCTGCATTGAACTCCATCTGCAGCGTCCAGCTAGCAAGCAGCGGCAGGGTTCCTGTCATCTTTAATTCACGTAGTCCTGCCGTTTGTCTCTCTGTTCTGTTATGTGCCGGAGTGGGCTGAAATTCCCTCGTCCACTCATAATTCATCCACCTTCTCTGCCTGTTTCTGTTTGGCTAAGGCATGTGAAGGAGAGATAGCGTAAAGTAAAGATGGATTGTGGACTAGGTGGCTGAATAGAGTGAAGGAGAAAAGGAGAGACAGAGAAAGAATGTGCTTTAGGGAGATAAGAGAGGAAGTTTCTGGTAGAAAAAACCCGGCAAGAAACATTACTTAATTTTTCTCCTCTGATTGCTCCCCTTTGTCCGTGTAATGTGTTTCTCTCTGTCCTCAGCTGATCTCGTCTATCAAGCAGTATACCACTAGGAGCTAACAGCTCAGCTCCAGTCCCACTGATAACCACTCTTTCATCCTTCTGTCTCCTGCTGTGGGTGTGCATGTATCTCTGCTTTGTATTATGTAAAAACTTTCAATGTGATTCTGAAATCAATGTCATTTCTGCAGGATGTTTGTAATTGTGACACTTTGACAGAAAGCACAAAAACGCAAGTGGATGCAAGAAACCTTCATATGATTCAACAATGCATCTTTGATCATGTCGAAAAACACCGAACAAGAGTTGAGCTTCATGCCTCGTATACAAATGATGCCAACAGCATCTTTTGGACTAAAGATAATAAATTGATCTTGTATCAAAGAATATATTGTAGGCAGTGTTGGGAAGGTTACTTTTAAAATGTATTCCACTACAGATTACAGATTACATGCCCCAAAATGTATTTTGTAACGTATTCTGTTACGTTACTCAATGAGAGTAACGTATTCTGAATACTTTGGATTACTTAATATATTATCATGCTTTTTACAACTACATGGATGTACTATTGCTGTGATTTATTACGATTACTGAAGGTCCGCGACTCCGAACCGTAGTAAAGGGACCTCTGACTAATACGTAGAGTTCGTGTCGGGCTCGTAGCCGAAAACTAGCTTTACTTTGTTGTCTGGGTCAAGTTTGAGACAGAGAGAGGCGTTGAAAGGCTGCTTCAATGGAACTTATTGTTTTGGAGGAAAACAGGAACACGGTGTACAGTCGAGTCTTAATCGCTTACTTACAGCTGGGCTCGTCAGGCACTCTTCTTGGCTGCAGTGGTTATTATTATATTTACATGCTTCCAGCTCCCGTTTCTGCTCGATGACAACTCGTAGTTTTCCACTCTCCTTCTTCTCCCTCGCTCACAGACTCATAACGAGTATGGCAGTCCATTCTCCCTGCAGCACGGACTACACTGCCCATCAGGCTGTAGCATTCTGCCTATTAGCTTAGCACAACAAAAACAACAAAAAGGAGCTCGCTCACCAGGAAACACACAAAGAGAGCGTCACCCTGTAACCATGGCAACCGTAACGCTGCCGCCTGGAACAACAGAACAAACAAACCAAACAGTCCTGACCCGCGACAAAATGAAACAGGAAAGTACCGCAGTGTAATCCATTTATTTCAACAAAGTAACTGTATTCTAAATACCACCTTTTTAAACGGTAACTGTAACGGAATACAGTTACTCATATTTTGTATTTTAAATACGTAACGGCGGTACATGTACTCCGTTACTCCCCAACACTTATTGTAGGTATATAAAGGCAAGGTGTGATTTGAAGCACTGCTCCCCGTGCAGCTGGTATTTTTTGATTGCTCTGTGGAGGTCTTCCTTTCGACCTTGTGAGCTTGCTCTTGTGTGTTGGCAACGTCACCGTGGACCTTAAACTTGCACAGAGAGACAGAGAAACAGCCTGAACTGTGATGACTGCTCTTGTGGCCACTCCTCAAACCCTAATTACCAGATCTGAGTCCTTGTGACTTTCTCCTCTCCCAAAGGGTCAGTGCTGTAACACATCAGAGGAGATCCAAGCCTGTCATAAATGCACAAGTGCTTGTACCCGAACATGGAGCGATCTAAAAATAGCATTTGCACCATAAGAGTTGCACAGTTATGGTAAATGGCCTGTATTTATATAGCGCTTTACTAGCCCCTAAGGACCCCAAAGCGCTTTACATATCCAGTCATCCACCCATTCACACACTGGTGATGGCAGCTACATTGTAG
>NW_024583135.1:100647-109629 GCF_018398535.1 Haplochromis burtoni | reverse complement strand
TCAGTTTCAGAATTTTATAATTTTGCATATTTTGCCAAGGAGTAACAAGAAATGTTATAACATTAATACCAAACTAGGTCTTTCTCTGTTATATAACTTGTGCACAATACACAATTAACACGTTTTTTTTTAAGTCTTTAAAAAAGAAAATCAAAAGGATTCATATGAAGATGATCATTCAAAGATTAAAAAAATTACTATCAATATATGATTAGTGATTAGTCAGCCACCTAATATCTCTATTAGTACGTGGTCCTGGATTATAATACATTTTCTTTGACCCATTTCTTTTCTTGGCCCATTAAAGTCTAAAGATGCTTGTGTGTGAAATACCTTATAGTAAGTTGAAATGAAAGTGATTTGTGATTTGTTTAATACATCAAAGGCTCCTGTACCTACCTAATAGTACCCAAGATCCATACTATTTCAGGGATGTTATTAGAGTAAGCATGTAATAGTGTTCCTGAGATCACTTATAGTAACATAACTGTGGTTCCTGGGATATTAAAAGTAGAATGAGAGGCAGAGTTTTCAGGCCCCTCTTCTGTGGAACCAGCTCTCAGTTTGGCTTGGAGAGACAGACCCCAACCTTTTACTATTAAAACTGAAAACGTTTTGAGAAAGGTTACAGTTAGGGCTGAAGCAGGTGACTCTGAACCCTCCCTTAGTTATGCTGCTATAGGCCTAAGTTGCTGGGGGATTCCCAAGATTCACTGAGCATTTCTTCTGCACTTACCTACTTTTGATGTCTTCATGTTTATTTATTTGTATTTTTGCATTTAATCATTTGTTACTGTTAATCTCTGGCTCACCTGGTTCTGCTGGAGGTTTCTTCCTGTTAAAAGGGTGTTTTTCTTCCCCACTGTCACCAGGTGTTTGCTCATAGGGGACATCTGATGGTTGGGTTTTCTCTGTATTGTTGTAGAGTCTTTACCTAACGATGTAAAGCACCTAGAGGTCACTGTTGTAATGGTTTAGTGCAATATAAATGCAATGAGTTGAAGTGAACTGTCAGTGACTCTTGAAAGTGAGACTGGGCTACCAAACTGCTAATGGCTCTCCAAATGAACTTACTGTACGCACAGATGGATACCAGTGTTTATTTACAGAAAGTATTTCAAACTATAGTATAGATTTAGTTAAATAAAGTTCATGGGATGTTTGATGCAGTGCTCTTGCTCAAACGTTGAAAGAACTAAAAAGTTGTAGCATCATCTCACTAACTAGCTATTCACAAAAGATCTGTCGCTGCTGTCGAGAGGCTGAAAGGACAAAATAATCATTTCCTCTGATTATCACTCTCAGGTAATCCTGTTTGAGATTATAATCAAGGGCAGATTGAGAAAAAACTCGATTCATGTTATTTTTTAGGTGATATTTTTGGTGTTATTTATTCTAATAAATAACAAAGTAACAAAACTCATCTGTACCTTATGGCTCGCAGCTACATGATGCTGTGATGTTGCCTTTACTTCTTGCTTGTGTCTTTACTTTTACTGTTTTGGATTAACCTTCACGTTCTGGTTGTGGCCCCCTAATGTAATCCCTCTGGAGTGGAACCACTTTCTTCCATCAGTGTCACATATTGAGCTAAAAGACACGACGATCTCAGTGGATCGCTCGTTATTTTTGACGCTTGCTTATTCATGAAAACGTTTTTAGACACCAGTAATCTTCTTGAGTCAAATCTATGGTAGCAACACTCAGAAAGAGCAGCAGGTCTCAGTATATATCGATAACCTTCTTGAAATTACACGTTATTGCTCAAATGTCACAAATGAAACAAAGACGCACTTTATTTGTGCTTTCAAGGTAAAACCTGTCTGTATTCATTTTCATCCGTCTATCACAGAAATACGTCCCTGTCATTAAGTGTTGCTTGGAATTAAGTCTGTTTGATGGAGCATTTTCAGACAGCCTCGACAGATCTGCTCTCCTTTGCCTAATTCAGATGCATTCTGGCCTGGGGAGTCATTTTATGTTCTTAATGCCATAAATTGGAGTGGGATTTGCTGTTCAATAGTTACGTCCCAGGACATCAATCACAAATATCTTGAGACTGAGGGACAGACTACGTGGCTTAAGCGCCACACTGAGCGTTCTGATTCATCCACGTCTTCTCAAACAGAGACTGGTCAATAGTCCCACTGAGTTACAGAGCTGGGCTGTTGATTGCGGACGAGAAGGATTTCTTATTTTATTAGGAGATTAAAAAACTGACATAATGAGTCTTGTGATGTCTGAAGGAAGATAAAGTATCACTTTATGTATTTGAGAGAAGAAGGTAATAGAGGAGTAAGAGACGAGTGGTAAATATTAAAACATCTGCATTCCAATTTCTGTTTTCTCAAAGGAGCTGTTCAGTATTTACAGGCTGTCTCAGACAAAGTGGTAAATAAGAAAGAGGAGACACACATGTGTGCGCACACATTCTCGGCACAGCAAACCTAACTCATTTCATATTATTTTGCTAGCATTTTTAGCCCCCCCCACCCCTCCCCGCCCGCCGGTGAGCGTCATACGAAGCACACGTCCTTGACACTGACTGTGCATTTGCAGCACAGTCAAAAATCTATTTTTAGACATCAATTCTTAATAGCGTAGCATGTTGCATTTGATATGCTGAACTCTAAGGTCATTAAGATAAAGTTAGTTTATGTAATGGTGTGTAATCACTCTTGGAGTCCATTAAATGACCTTCTATTCATGTCATCTTCAACAGAGCCTCAGTGATGGAATAATAACCTAAAAGCAATTACTGTCAGTAATCCTTCCACATCTAAATTATGGGCAGCACTGAAGATCATTCATTAATAATACGATCACATAGCTGCCTTTAAGAATGGCATCTCATGTCTGACAGGTTATGGGTCAACCCAGTATCACAGCAAAACGTGTAATAGACACGCGAGTCCACCGTGTCCTTTTCACGCTTTGCCTCTCCAAATCTGAAATGGACACGCATGCAGAAATTGCATTACCAGCAGGGGGAGATGATATACTTAAAGTTAGTGTTTTAATTCCAGGATCCTTAATCGTTAGAATCGAGTAAGCTAGGTGGCTAATATGTATAATGTCTGTTTAATGCTTTCCCGTGATTATTTTCATGTTGGCTTGATACTGCAGATTACTGAAATTTACTGCAACTTCTGCATCTGTGAAATGGACAAAGTGGACCGGTGTGTTGTGATATGAATGGGTACATATTGTAGCGCTGACCTGCTATGGAACAGGTAGCATCTCATGTAATCTATGAGACAGGTTTACATATAATATAGTAAATAAAACAATAGAAATAAGAAACGATTGGCCAGGAAAGAGTATAACATTTACTGGTTGTCAGAGATCCAAGCGTCTGAAACCAAAAACACGCTTTTGCCTGAGTCTGGATCCTTATCTGGCATTTTATGTCCAGCTTCACTGAAAACCAGTATTGGCTGTGATTACATCTCAGAAGAATTACTGGTCTCCTGCTTCTGTGCTAAATTCCATTATGTGAATCAACAAAGACATTTTTTCTCTGTGAGGGGGGAGTTGTGATTTGGAGACCAACATTTTTGACTATCTGGACTCGGAAGCATGAATGAATTCCCCCTGCAGCTCAGAGCAGCAGTGACAGCGATCTGATAAGTTTTGTGTGAGCATAATGTAACTAAAGGCTCCCCCTGCATGTAATTTAGCTTAAGATGATTTACTTGCACACCTGAGATGTGAAACATAATGTAATAGATGCACAGAATTAACACCAAGGCTAGTTTGCGTGTGTGTGCACACGTGTGTGTGTGTGTACTCTCTCTGTCATTGGCCAAATTCAGAAGACAAAGCACTGTCATCAGTCATAAGCTTGTTTGTGTGTTTAACAACAGAGGCACAAAATTAAGCATGCGTGCTTTGTGTGTGATGATTCCCCCCCCTTCATTAAATTCACACAAAGAGAGCATAAATAGGTGCTGGTGTGTAAAGTTGGTTGCCTCAGCAGGATGTGAGTCTGGCAGTTACTCAGGGTTACTATACTTAAGTAACTAAGTAAGACTTTAGAGAAGCAGGTGGCTGCAGATTAGAGGGAATGAAAGAGAGGCCGGAGAAGTAGGAAAAAGAGGTGGCTAAGTCGGTGGTTTGTGTATGCAGCTGTTACTAACACGCACTGTCCTTTTAAAATGGCAGACATTAGATCTTTTCTAAACTTGCAGACCTTCAGACCACAAGAAGGTCTGCAGTTACAGTACATGCTAATAATCAGATTCCACTGCAGCTGGAATAATTGTAGCAACACTTTGAGTTAGCATGCATATGCATTTCCTTGTTTGTTTCCCCGGGCATGTATGTACTCTGAACGTATCAGTTCCAAGCAGATTCCACGCCTGTTACGGCCTATCTGCTTATGAGCTGCATTCCCTCCGTCGGATGTGCCGCATGGCTGCCAAGTGGGATTATTGAGAGAACAGCAAAGTATGAGGTGTTTATCCTGTCCATGCCAGAGTGGGATCGCACAGCATAGATAAGTACAGCAAAGCACGGGAGCCATTCCTCAACCTTTGTCCCCTGTAACACATTTTAAATTCAAATTCTGCTTTTTAATTCAAAGTGTCTCACCCGATGTTGCCAGTTTATGAATTTTAAAATCACTTGATGCTTTTGTGATGACCTTTAAAAAGAAATGAAAGACATGCAACAAAGATGCATCACACACACTTCCATAAATGTCAAGTAGCCTTCACATTTGTGCTGTGCTCAAAAGGTGAATGAGAACAAATATAGAACATACTGGACATGAACTTCCTCCTATAAATTAATATTTTGACATCTACAAATTAAAATGCATTTAAGAGTTGCATCATATGAACTGGGACACACGTGTCTCTGTAAACTGTATACATACTTATAGCAACAGGTAAAGATGCACAGAGTCCCTGAGATTCCCTGAGTGTGATCTGGTAACACAAATATAAGAGCAAGCTGCATAAAAAAATAAGCTGACTATTCAAAGATTAAATAGGTAATTAGAGAAAGAGTATTTTCCCCGTTTCATATGTTCCAAATATCTAATATCTGCCATGAGCCCATCTCCATCTTTGCTTTCTATTTTAAATTTTTGTTTGGTGCATTTTCTTCTGAATTTGCCTCCTTTTGTCTAAATGCAGCAAAAGCTGGTTAATGAAAATGCAAAGTATTTGCTTGTGTTTGTCTTTTTAAAAGAATTTGTCAGCTTTTCTTCAGCTGCAGTGTGTTGAGCTTTCAAACTATTGAGCTAGAAAATTAGTCTGAAAATATTTAGTAATTTTCACAGATCATTTCAATATAAAAAGCTAAAAATCTATTTATTAGCAGAGTCTCAAATATGACTTTAAATCTTGTGAATAGAAGCTTATTTTCCCAAATACAAAAACACAATAATGACCTTAAATGCTTCAAATTTCTTTCCCCTGAGTGATTTTGCTTCATTTGAGTTTTCAATAATTCAGTTTTAAAGTGATTTGGCAACTTGGTATCACCTTCTTTACAATAGCCTACAACTGTAAGCAAAAGGAAGTTGGTCTTAAACGTGCAGCACAGTGTTTGTGCTTTATGGCCAAATATCTCCACTTAGTTCCCGTCTGTGTAAAGAACATCTCTGTGGTTTGATCAGATGGAACCTCTGCTATAGTTCTATATATTGTCTTTAGAGAGGAAAAGCTTCTCCTGACAAGCAGTACTTGTTCATTCTTTTTCTAATTGCACTGTCACGAATGTTAACTTTTAGCATGCTAACTGGGCCTGTAGAGTCTGAGATGTGGCTCTAGGGTTTTTATTATTTTTTTTGCACACTCTGACCTTGAATGACATTTTGTTAAGACACATTTATTGCCAACATGTAGTTTTCATAAAGGTGTTTACACGCACTGATGATTAATTAACCAAGGGCATTTGATCAGCAGCACCTGGCTGCTACTTCCCCTTAGCTTTCACAGGACTGCACAGAGCCCTTTGAATTCTTTCTTTTTTCCCATAACTGTAAGTAAAGGTTCTTTTTGCTTGACCTTATCTAGAACATGATTTTTGGTGAGTGCTTTGATAGGATTTACCAGACCTACAGATATGCTGAGCATATTTGCGCATGTTAATGAAGCCACAATATTGTGAAACAGCACATGTGTGCATAACTCATATCAGCAGGTAGAGTGTTTGCCCCATAATCGGAAGGTCGGGGGTTCAAATCCATCGAACGACTACCCTGAGGCAACCCTCAGCAAGGTACCGTCCCTACACACTGCTCCCCTGATGCTGGATCGGTGGCTGCCCACTGCTTCACTGAGCGAATGCGTTAAATGCAGAGAGTAATTTCCCCACAGGGGATTAATAAGGTATACAAGGAAAAAAAAAACTACCCACATGTCTACGATGCCAAGATGGCTGCCAAATGGTAAGACTTAATTCCACGAATGAAAGCTCAGCATAATTAACAGATGCACTGCAAACAACCTTGTAACTGAGAAAACAGCTCTACTTATGCATGTAGAAAGTAATTTTTGATGTGGGACAGCTGTGGAGGCAGGAAGCACATTGGCACAGTTATGCGGTTGTGTAACAGGAGCCCACACAGATGACACCTGGTGGACAGGTGTGGAATAACACCGGTGAGGGAAAACTCCCCAGAAAAACCAGCCGGCCCAAAAGATCAATTAAAAGTAGACAGAGTAGGATGTGGTAGAAAACCAGTTGTGACAGTGACACACAAACAAGCAGCAGATGCTTAATTTCCTGAGGTTACATACATGACATTTGCCAACTCCCTTTTCACAAGACAGCTCAGTCGTGTCGTAACAGCAGTCACTCTTTGTGTCACGCTGCATTCCCCCACACACTCAGAGTGAGCCGGTGCACACTGCAGCCAATAGTTTGCTTTTTTCTTTTCAGCTCCACGTTCTGACGAGACATTTTTATAATTTTCTTACAGATAAAAAATAAAACGCTTGCACAAAATGTTTTTGTGATCATAAAAGTTGATGTTCGTCTACTGAAGGCGTGTGTGTGTCTGTGTGCGCCCGATGTGCCTATAGTTTGATGGGACACTAAACAATTTAAAATACTGGATGAGGAACTGACATCACATTAAATTGCTTTTATAGCAGTTTGCACTGAAACTGGAGGCTACAGACAGACTTTACTAGTGTGTGTCTCTTTGTGTGCATGCAGGCATGAAAGAGAGAGTCTAACAAGCAAAAACCTTTGTTAAAATTTGTCATCTCTGCATTTGTGGATGTTTGTGTGTCCATGTGCTGCACGGACAGACAGACAGAGAGGGAATAGAGATGCAGGGTTGCAAATGGTCCCCATGGTTCAGATGTCACCTCTTCTTTTCCTCATCAACTTTGCTTGTAATCCCTTTCTCCTCTCTCCCTCTGCACCACTTAGCCACCCACTTTCCTTTCATCTATTCTTCTTTTTTCTCTCCCGTATCTCTCCGAGCCAGCTTCTCACTTTCATTTTTCTCTATTGGGGTTTTCATGCATGAACAATCTCTTGGTCTTTATCAGTGATGGATAACTCTGAAGGCTTTACAGCTACTTCATCTGAAGATAAAACCGTGCAACTCTATGCTGACACAAATGTCCGTGGTAAGGTGCTCAGTGTAAGGAGTCGTACTCTATAGAGAATAGCTCGCTGTTTGAGGCTCTTATTTATTACAATATATCTCAAGGATTCTTGTAATTCAATGGGTGCATATAGTCCACACGGCATATTCTAGTGTTCCAGTGTGCATGCGTGCGTGTCCATATGACTAGTGAACACATTGCTTGATGTTGGCAGTTCCAGGTTAAGGACAGCTGTGTGTCTTTTGTGGTTGTCCTCGCTGTCCATCCACACACTCCTTTATTCAGCTTTTCTTTAGAGCGTTCAAAGTGAGGGCAAGGTCAGTAAAGCAGCATAGAGGAAAAGTGTTTAGTGGTGCAAAGTTTGTTCAAGGTCTGCTGCACAGTAAAGCTGACTGATGGGCAGAATCTTTGCTTTTGCTCCCATTTCCAACTGTACCTCTTGATATGCAGGACTGGAGAATCATCGTGGGAGAAGGAGCCCCAAGAGATGTAGAAGAAAGAGGAAGGAAGAGTTATACGGACATACTGTGAAGGAGTCAGAGAATGAACCACAGTTTATAATCATGCAGTGGTTAGAAAAGCAAACATTCCTGAGTTGCTGTAGCAGCATGACAGTTGCGTAGGGAAGAGTTGTCCTAATTATCTTTTGAACACAGTGAAAATGTGCAGCTTTATTTGATCCACACGTGAAAAAAAACATTCATAATTCAGAGATATAGAAGCTTTCCCTTGTCCAACAATAGAGACACACATTTACACTTCAAACCCACGGTACACGGAGCGTCCCCACAGCCAGTAGCTGTCTGACTGCACAGGGTAGATGCTAAGCTGCCAACATTAATATAAAGCTCAACTGATGCTGACACAACAGTAACAGTATGATGGCGATGAACCAGTGTGGGGATCAGAACGAGAAAAACACCATCATGAGCTGATTAAATGTTTCTGACCGTCTGCTTAACCATGAACACAAACACCGTGTAGCACATTGCAAGTCGTCATAATTACGCAGTTAAAGCCAGATGTTTATTTAGAGAGACGACAGACAAACCGTCATGCAGAGAAGCAGCTATGCTGAAGGGTCAGCAGACATTAGCTTGGATCACTTTGTATAGGTTCAATCAATTTTCCTGTTGACTCCTGGGGGAGCATAGGTCCGCAACAACACCCCGCCAACGGACTCTGTTCTGGGCTGCTCTCTTTAGCTTGTATAGGTTGTAATGCTGTAATAGTTTTATGCTTATATATATTAATATTGTAGCATCTGGCTTCTCCTTTTTATTGCCATATTCAAAACAAGGACAATTGTCAAGGTCACACAGACATTTTCAGCTGAAACCTTTTTCTCCACACTGTGTTCACATTGTAATACCAAAATAATGTATTACATAGCAAGTGTAGTATCTCA